>NC_089824.1:98694773-98954773 GCF_035046505.1 Tiliqua scincoides | reverse complement strand
GAACTGTGTATATGAACTCAACCCTACAAGCCTGGCATGCTATACTACTAAAATTAAGCATTTTTATATCCTGCAGATGTCAATGGGAAGACATCTAAGCATGACTTCTGCATAGCACTCTCCTTTTGAAATCAGTGGAACCTCAGACTAGCTGCTCATCTTTATTTTTATTTATTAAATGAAATGTTGTCTTGTCATCCTCAGCAAGGACTCAGGATGGCTTTCAAAAGATTTTAAAAACAAGTACTATAAAAAAACCAGAATAACAAAAGAACAGCTAAAACAACACAGCCAAGAGAGGACTACCAATTATTTAAAAATAAAACTACAAAAAGAATAGTTGATGCCTTGCTACATGTTACCAATATAATTAGGGCTGCTCACAGATTAAGGATGCTAGGGTAGCAATCAGGGGAAGGTATACTTTTCCTGGAACACCTTTCCCAAACATGCTCACCTGGGAACTACTTTATTTTCTTTTCAGAAGCAAGTAAAACAGATAGTTTTTGCTTACTTCAGCTTCTAGCAGAAAATTGCACTGCTCATATTATGCAAATGCTGCTGATTTCAATAGTCTAAGGTTCAAAGTAGACATGTGCCTAATTGCACAATGTGGGCAGATATGGGGTCAACCTTATTTATAAATACTAAGCGGGGCTGCGCAATGTGGCAAAAGCACGCTGTGGTTGGGGGACTTTAGTACTTTGCCTCCACCACCATTTTGATTCTGATTGGAGCATTTCCTTGTGGTCTTTTTTGGTTAAGAAAAAAAAAAAAAAAACACCTTCTGTTGACTTTCGATGGAAGTCCCCCCCCCCCAACTAAAAATAGTACAGAGGGGCATGCAATCAGGAGATTCATCATTCACCATCAGAGAAAGTGTGCTGGCTAATTCGACCTGGAACTGGACCAGCCCCGAGAACTGAACTAGGCTCTTCCATTCGGATGGCCATCAGTACCAGTGGATTTCAAGATCTCTTTCTCATTATGTGGCCATTCTTTTCAACCTCTGGTGAATCCAAGTAGTGCTCTTTAGAGGTGAAAGACTTGCTCTGCATGATCTATTGACAAGCATCAGTTGGCATAACCTGTAGTACTTTGACTAAGAACACTTAGTATATCTTCATCTGGTAATAGGCTTTAACCACTGCAACACTGCCTCCCGTGTTTTGGCTGCCAATGTACTGGGCTGATTTCCTCATTTATAACTGCACTGCAAAGTTCAGAACATTTTTTCAATAACAGTCTTTGGTGGTCTCATAGCGGTCCAAGATGTTCTCTTTGAATTCATCACAGTCAACAGTGCCTTGGGTTGCGAAGGTCTTTAAAATTGTCTGAGCTGGACATAGCAAAAGGGTCAATTAAATGGGGTGGGGTTACTGAGCTAACTTGTGTCGAATGCGGAGAAGAAAGTTTCCACATACTTCCAGAGGATGACTTGACTGCTGACAAAGATAGTGACAATCAAGAATGTACAGTAGAACTCACAAAACCAAGACCCAGTATAACCAGAGAGAAAAGAAGCAGTCTAACATAGGCTTAGGGTTCTGACTGACTGCTCAAGCATGAATTAGGCCATGACAACCATAATATGGGCTCCTTCTGATTTTACCTTAGTGACATGAAAACCATTGTGCCCTGTGCCTCTGACACCATATGAATATAGTTGAATAAGAGGTACTCCTGCCCCTACTTGAAGCATTTAAAATAGGAGCATCACTGGTGTCACCACGAAACATGCTGTGGACACCTCCTATGTAGTTACATATGTCTGCTACAGGTTTCATAGGAAGGGACCCTAAAAATGAGAGCAATGTATAGACCACACTGAACACTGGGAGGTTGGAAGAGATTTCCATGTATCTATAGGTTTGGTTCCCAACTCCCATTTCTTTCTCAATCCCAACAGGAGCTAAGATCACCTAGTTAATGCAGCCTATGCAGAAATACTTCTTTCAAAAGCCAAGTGTTATGGCTCTTTCAATCATTATCAAGAGGAGGAATTAAAAAAAAACCGAACTGTTACAAATGATATTTGGGAATAGCAAAACACTGATTTGCGAAACACTGATTTGTGTATTTGGGGAGAGCAAAACACTGATTATAGGTTACACTTGTTTTGCATTATGAAAACCTCAGGACCTGAGGTACATGATGATATCCTTTACGAATCCCCTTGCATTCAGCTAACTAGTTTGGCTCAATTCCAGGAGATGCTTCTCCCAACACCCCAAATTCCCACTAGCACTTCACAACTTCCAACAAAGAGGATGTGAACTATTTCATGTGAGCAGTCACAACACCAGAGCTGACAATGCAGATGCTAGATGGCTCCCCAGAAGTGAAAATAGGAGAATGATTCCCTTTTACCCACTCTGTCTCTCATTCATCTGTTCTGGCTAGATGGAGTCTGGAATTCAGCTCTTTAGAGTTTCCTGCTGCAGATAAGATCAGATGTTGCCCAGCAGAGATGGATTAGAATGGGGATTTTGATGAATAGAGCACCCAGGGCATATTGTTAATCATTCACTCTCATTCTCTTAATTCAGCACGTTTCTCTCCAAAGTGCAGCTCAATGCAGGGGTTTCTCCACTTTGGTCTGTGTGACTCTATTAAGCGATCTACATTTTCTAGAAGCCTAGACTGAGGGTGAATTATACCCATCAAAGAATCAACAGATTGAATGCAAGAAGAGTGATCCTACTGCTATGTATAATTGCAACGACACTGGCCAATTGCAATCCTTTATCACTAGGACCTGTTTCCAAAGTTTTTTCAGGTTGCATAATCCTTCTCCTTAAACAAAAGGTGAAATATTGGGCAATTGCCCCTCGATGCACAGACATCCTTGCAGAGCACCAGGGCCAGCCTTAGGTGCTGCAGTGCTCAATGCAAAACATTTCTGCAGGGCCCCCATCCCCCTGTGGCTTCCCCTTACTCACCAGAATGAGCAACAGCTTCAAACCCAGTTTCCAGTGGCACCCTGTGCCACCCGGAAGTAGGTGGTGGTGACGTGATGATGCTTCCAGGGGGGCCTGTTTCAAGCCAGTTGGACCCAGGGGCAGGTGGGAGGGCTGTCCAACAACCATGTTTCACTTGCTGCGCTCTCCTCATGACGCCTAGGCATGAAAGGTTTCATGCCAGAGCATTAACTGCAGAGCGAGGTATTGGCTGTGACTGTGGGCACTCTGCTTGCTGCCCCAGCCCAGGGTCCCTCCAGGTATCGGGCCCAATTTGACCAAATTGGTCAAATCGCCCTAAGGCAGGCCCTGGATCGGGTACCAGACAGGACACATGTGCTTTGCCAGCTTTGCAATTGCTCGCTCAGTACAGGCAGCATCTCTTCCACTGGTTTGGTGCAGTGCTGCCTGTAAGTGATCTCTCAGATTCAGGCAAGTGCCACGATCCACTGGCCTAGTGTGGGTCTCCCACTGGAGCGGCGCCCAATCAAATTGACCTAGAGCCAGCCTTGCAGAACACTGACATTGCGTATTACCATATAAAAATCTATTTGCTCCATGGAAGAAGATCTTTGGTTGCGATGAGCATATGAATCCGGCCTGAGATGGAAAGCAATCCAGCCCTTGACTTGGGCCGGCACTGGCCCAGGAGTGTTGCAAACACTTACGTAAGGCACATTTATGCCTCCTCGGGAGGAAGCCGGACTGGTGCTCAGAGGAGCGCCGGCCTGTGGAGGCTGACGCAAGCCTCTGCACTGGCTTCCTCTGCGAATCTTGCGTCGGCACAGCTGGGCTGACACAAGGCTTTGGGGTGGGTGGGAGGGAGATGGGAGGGAGGCGTTCCTGGACTGGGGGAGGGCAGGGGAGGGTAGGCAGTGAGCAGCCCCAGGGGCAGGTGGGTGGGTGGGGTGCAGGAGGCGTTGCTGGGGTCCGGCAGTTATGCCATATCCCAACCCCCGTTCCCGGGGAGAATGGAGCGGCTTCAAGCCACTCTGCTCTCCTCAGACTTGTGCCACCTGGAGGTGGCACAAGCCCGAGAAGACCCATTGGGCCAAAGGCGCCTTACCCAGGGGTAAGGGGAAAAGTTTCCCCTTGCTTCTGGCTGGACTGCTTTGGGCCCCTATCCTGCGCTGGATACAGTGCAAGCCTCTTGGCTTGCCTGTTCCAGCACAGGATAGGATTGCGCCCTAATTTGGGTAATAAGCTCAATTGGTAGGACAGTTAAGAGTAAATACACAGAGATATTCCGGTTCCAGTGTGTTGCTGTAATGAGGAATGAAAAGGAAATATGAAATAATATGACCTTTTCAAATAGTCCTGTTGCTCACCCCAACATGTGTACAGTCAGTGTACTAAGCTGTTATGAGGAATGGGAGGTCTGTTCAGTCTTATCCCTCTTCTCAGTTAAGGAACACAAATTGTCCAATTTGATTTCCCATTCCTTGGACTGCTGTGGTGCATGGAGGGGGAAAATAAGGATTCCCTGTGAGGATCCATCCATTCAGAAGCAAGGATTGTGCCCATAACAGTATGCAGATTTGTGTGCATTTAATTGATTAAAGGACTCATATTTTGCATGAAGCCTTTAGTTCAACACCCTTGTCCCAACTGAGATAAAATTTGAAATATAAACATATAAATATGTTTATATATTAATATGGATATGAATACATAAACATGCAGTTTACATATATAAGTACAAAGGCATTTGGTGAGTTACCATGAGATACAGGAATCTGGAATAATGAGCCCTTAGCCTGCTCTAGCAAGGTTCTTCTTATGTACACATATTTGCCCCTTGTTTCCATTCCTTCCCTGAAATTTAGACTGCAAGGTCCTTAATGCAGAAACATATCTTTTCCAGATCTCATCTGATCTTGGAAGCTAAGCAGGGTCAGGCCTGGTTAGTACTTGGATGGGAGACCGCCTGGGAATCCTGGCTGCTGTAGGCTTATACCATAGTCTTTCGAGTCTGAAGGTTGCCAGCCATTATCTTTTCCAGGCACTCTTGCCTACCCTCAGTTTTCCATCCAGGATAACTGCAGCCCAATGAGCTTCCAATGAGCATCCAAGAGCTTCCTGAGACTGAGAGAACAATGGCTTGCTGAAGGTCATCTACATTCCAACCCTAACTAAATCTCTGTGCAGCAATGTCATGGTGCCAGCGTAGGCTCTGCTGCACCTGCGGGGGAATTTTGGCTGCTGGAGATCTCCTCAAGGGAAAGGGTTATTTGTCACCTTGCCCCAGATCTGCAATAGGTCAACTTAGACATGCACAGCAGTATCACTGTCACAAGTCCAAGTTGATCTGTATCAATGGATCAGACCTGGGAAGGAGGAAAGGATATGGTGAATGCTGGCATTGCCAATTCCCCCTCCTGGGCCCAATCTAGCCACCCTTTCCCACATGACTCCCTGCCCTCCCCTACCCCTGTGCTGGATGTAACTGGTCTGGCAGGCATCCTTGTGAGTGCTGGCATTCGGGGAAAGACTCTAGTCATCCTGCCAGCATGCCGGTTAGGATGTGTGTTCCACTGATGCACCACCTCAATTGGGCTGCTAGTGCATTCATAGCAGGATCTGACATTTGAACTGGGGGACTGTAGTTCACAGTTCCATTTCGTAGCCCCAAATGGGACCATTCTGTCTGTGTTGGCATGTTCACACATGCAACTCACCACTTATTACTAAAGTCATCATCGAGTGATGAGCCCTGCATGTGTAAGCCAGCCCACAGGGCTTAAAGGCTGTTCACTTAGTAATCCACCAGGCCTAGTCTACACTCCTCATTAAAGCAGCAAAACCTCCACAGCATAGTGTAGAACATCTATGAATTCCTGGTTTGGCTTAGCTATCCTTTTCACTCACAACAGAAACTTGATTCGATCTCACTACACTGGAACAGAATGGCACAGCCACCATTGTGCTCTGCAGTGCTGTATTGTCTTTTGTGTGTGTGTGTGTGTGTGTGTGTGTGTGTGTGTGTGTGTGTGTGTGTGTGTGTGGACTAATTACAATTTCCCTTTCATACATTTCCTCATTTACAACTTGCTTCATTGATCCCACTCAGCCAGCTCACATCCTTTATACAAAGAGAAAACAAAAGGGAAATGCATTTTTGTTGTTGTTTTAAAAGAGGAGCCTGCGGTTAAACACACTGAGGAATAATTTCACATTCATTTCATAACATCATTGCAATGACACATACCATTGACAATTAACAAAAAAAGAAACCGAACACTCTAAAATGCTGATACTTTGCCGATTTTTTCTTTTCTGCAGAGCTCTGACATACAAATCTTGTGTTCGTGCTTTGTGGCTCTTTCTTGGGACTCAGTAGGATTCTCACTAGGGCCTACTTCTTAAGTTCTATCGCTCTAAGTTAAGGCTGAAGAAATGGTGAAAAATTCCATGTTGACGTCTCAGAGAGCTCCGCTGTTCTGAAACCTCTCATTTCACCCAAATGAAAGAAGAAAATGTGTGCTGGAGACACTTTGAAAGTGCTTTTACAAATACAGTTTTGTCAGTGCTGAACACTAACTATGACGACATACTACAGAGACGCCCAGAACTGCCACTGAAAAAGGCAGACTGGTGTGGAATTCCCCAGCTTCCCTTTCATGCCATCTACCTTTACAGTGTTTCCGGTAGTCCTTACAATGTATATTCTTCCATGACGGGACCATTGCATCCTGGACAACTGTGTCCCAGTATTGAAAATGTGCACACATTCTTTTTGCATCCCAGACATTTGTGTCCCAATATACATATATTAGATGTACTTTTAAATTTTTAAAACATCATGGCAGAGTTAGGGCTGGGATAAGAGGCTTAGGATATATAATAGGGGGTTTGTTGCCCTGTCATTGTTTGTTGCTCAGTTATAGTAGGAAGCAAATGACAGGGATGACCCCTCCCCCCAAAAGAGAACCCAGATGCGACTATCCAGGGACCCCAATGGCCCAGACGGATTTGACCAGGACACAATCATCTAGGATGCAAATACCCTGGTACAGCATTCTTTGTGCCTGCTCCATAATATTGACTGCTGCTGAAAGGTAAACTCACTTCGTAATTCTATCAGGACATGGGATAACAGTTTTCATGCCATGACATGGAATTTCCCAATAATTCAGTGATAGCCCTATGTTCTGTCTAAGATGTAGGTCTACCTGCCATTGGCACACTCTACACATGCAACAGAATGAGGTTGCTATATCTGAATGTTCCTGTCGAAAGCTAATACATCAGGGATAAACAAGCTAGCCTAACCCTGTCCCACCTGTGCTAGTTTTCTGGTTGCAAGGAGCCTTTCACAATAGGGATGACCTCTGCCCCCCCCCAATGATTAGAAGAATGGGGGGGAACTTGCTGGAATATGTGCTCATTAATTGTGTCTGAGTGGGGTTGGTTCAGACTGTATTGTCTGAACCAGCAGAATGCTCCATGTGTAGTTTTAGCTTTAAATTCAGCCTTAGACCACCCCACACAAGCATTGTTCAATCAGTTCCTTATTTTATAAGCACATTTTTATATCACCCCAGAGAGCTCAGGGTGGTGTACCTGATTTCATCCCTCCTTTTGTCCTCACAACAACACTGTGAGGTGGGTGAGACTGACAGATAGTGACTAGCTGAAGGTCACCAAGGAAGCTTCCTGGCTGAGTGGGGATTTGAACCTGGATCTTCCAGGTCTAATTCTAACTCCCAAACCAATACATTATCCTGCTCATCCTGGCAATTTAGACATGGGATTTGTAGCAGTCCTGGTACTTTTCATGCTGGTACTCCTCTTCAAAGGAGAGGATAAGAGGATGGACCTCAGATGTGGTCTGGAATCACACCTTTTAAGAAAGGGAAGGAGGGTGGCCCTCAGATTGGTACAGAACCGTGCTGACAGTGGCTGTGGGAGACAGCCATTGTCAGCACAGTTCTGGAGTGTGCCAAAAAAACCAGTGGCAGGGGGAGTGGGTTCTGGCACTGTCCCTTGCTGGGTGGTGCCTGGGGCATTTGCCCCCACTGCGCCCGCAGGTGCGCCACTACATGGGAGTTTCTTGTGAAAGCAGTCCCTTCATTTAGAATTGAAATATTGTGAAAGCATTGTACAATAACAGACCAAGTAACTGTGGGTTTCACAAATCTAGGACTCCTTTCTACTGGACTGCAGTGGTGCAGAAGATGCCCTCCTTTTGGTTGCTTTCTATGCAGTCTTGATAATCCTAGAAGTGAGGAACTATGTGGGTGGGGCCCGTTGTACAGATTCTTTCCACCCAATTTATGAATGTATATATTTCTACCCTACCTTTCCTCTACTGACTGAGAGGGCAACAACTGAATGGGAAGTCTCTAAGCTAGAGGTCATACTGATCTGGTCCCAGTTTTCCAAACAGTACGGCAGTGGCTTGCAAAGTAGCAATAGGGAAGCAGTTTCTGGAGCATTATGGCCATGAATTAGGAAGCCCAATCCCATATTTTTATTTTTCATTTTCCACATTTTTATATTACCCTTCCTCCAAAGAGCTCAGGGTGGTGAATATACAGTAGGTCCTTCCCTCCTTTCATCCTCACAACAACCCTGTGTGGTAGGGAAGGTTGAGGGATAGTGACTGGCCCAAGGTCACGCAGGAAACTTCATGGATGAGCAGAGATTTGAACCTAAATCTTCCAGGTCTAAGTCCAACTCCTGAACCATTGCACCATCAAAACGGTAAAGTGGAAATTGGGGTGGGCGCCCACCTACATAAGAGTTATCTATACTATTCTGAGGTTGTTTTTTTTTTGTTTCTGAGGGTTTTTGTTACTGGGAAAAAAATGCTATTATGGAAGCTTGTTTTTATACTACTAGGCCATATCTGTATGTAACCCTCGCCTTCTGCTATCTTTATGGTAATGTAGCCTGTCAACCCTCTAGTAAATAAAAGAAACAGAAAGCAAGCATCAGTGGTCTCAGACTATAGAAATAAATGGCTTCAAGGTTGCTTCACTATTGTCTGTAAAATAATCCATGGATCTCTCAGTCCTTCAAGGAATTTCGGTTGTTTAGTGGTTAAAATAGGAGATTAACAGCCTGATTTTTAATAGGTTATCACCTTTCCCATTTGGCTACCCCTCTGTTTGTCTTGCTCCTTGTGCTCTGTTAAACAAGGGAAAGAGTTGTGACCCATAATTGCGGGCAGATTCACAGCAGGTTTTAGAGGAGTTTTCTGCACCACAGTGTCCGAGCAGTCTCCATCTGCTGTAGTCTTGTGTGCTTCCCACAGGGGAACCTGGCTAATTTTTCAGTCAATTAGCAGAAGGGCTGCTTTTGTCCTCCAAGTGCACCCCCTAGGCTCCTCTTACACCCTGGTCTCCACGTTCAGATGTTGGCAGTTTTGAAATAGCATATCATGTTATTTTTCTCAACTGACCTTTGTGACATTGTTGGCTGAACGCTACTGCATGTAATCGTAGCCACTTGCATTAAAACTGTGCAGTGGGAAATGTATTGACTTAAAAAAAAATCAGAGAATAAATTCCACTAATTACATGTGTATGGCGAGTATTTTTTTTTTAAATAAATCCATTTGTTTTATGCTAAGGCATGAACCGGAATTAAAATTATGCAATTTGGAAAAGAGTCTAGGAAACAATAATTTTTTTTTTTTTTTTGCTGCTGTATCTCACATACTGCATTTCAGCAGTGAATGTTAACTAGCATTGTGATGAAATAGGTGAATAACAAATACAAAAATATAATGCAAAAGAAAAGGAAGTATCAATGATACATCTGTTTGTTGTGCACCAATACACATAATGATACACATAGAAATAATAGAGTACAATTAGTTAATATTCAGAAATTATACTGCATTATTTTGTATAAGCGCTCAGCCAAAACCACTCTCCATTCGGCGACAGACCTAGCGCTGGCCAAACAGGGCAAATGCCCCAGGCACTGAGCCTGTGTGATGCCAGGACAGCATGGGAAGCCCTTTGAGGTTCCCAATGCGATTGGGAAAAAGTTTTCCAGAACTGGAAGTACTGTATTAGACCATGGGGAAGCCTCAGAACTCTTCCCCAGCTGGTCCTGGAGTCACGCGAGGGTCTGTGCACTGGGTAAGTATGGGGGGTTGGCATTGCATGGGGGAGCACCATCACAGATCTTTGCCCCAGGCGCGGGGTGGGTTGAGTCTGCTACTGTCTCCATTTTTTATGCATATTGTTGACAATGTCACGAAATCTCCTCTTTTCTGTGAACCCCTCCATCCTGAAAACATTGCTTTGAAACACCCGCACTATCAACAGTTTTCACTTGATCTCAGTGACATCACCATATAGCCTAATTGGAATCACTACATAACAGTGTGATGTCATCACATTCACTGTGTGGACCCTGATTGGATAAGTTCACTCTAGAAAGGAGCATGAAAGAACAACTTTCAAAGCAACATCTGCCAAGAGCAACTGGGGGCCCAATCCTGAACAGTGTGCGCCACCTTACTGTCGGTGCACACTGTCGCAAACATGCCATAAGGCACATTGGCAGGCCCTAGTGCCAAGTGAGCACCAGTGGTGCTGGGCTACCGCTGGGTGGTCACCAAAGTTCCACCTCTTGGCTGTCATGCAGACTGCCAAGCAGCACAGAGGTAAGTGGAGGCATTCCAGGGAGGGGGGAGGGGGGCTCACCGCCCAACATGGAGGTTCTTCTTTCACTGCCGACTGTTTGGTTGGTGGTGAATTGAGTACCCCCATTGCAGGGCTACTCTCTTTACCCGGGGGAAGGGGATGAAATCCCCTTCTCCTGAGGAACCGCCACCAGCTGCCCAGAGTGCGCAGGATGCAGCGGCAGCCATTTTTGGCACCACTGCAGCCCCGTGCCCCAGGCAGCTCAGGACTGGGCTGTATGGCACCAAAAAGGACACCAAAAAGCAGAATTTGGTTGGCTGGACATTTCTCCCCCAAACCTCTTAGACTGTGCAGTCTAAGAGGTTTGGGGGAGAAATGTCCAGCCAACCCAAAAAATTTGCTTCAATCCCAGAATCAAAACTGGGGAATATTGAGTACACCCCGACACGGTTTGGTGCTCAGTGAAATGGCGATGCTGCAGAAGAATATTACGAGATCTCCAGCAATGCTAGTTCTCCTCGAACATCGCACAACGCATCAGCCTAAATTCACAGAAAGTTTCAAAGAAACATGCACACGCAGGCTGCCCAGGTTTGCCTGGGCATCTGTTGAAGCTGCTGTGGTTTTGGGAATTGTTGCCAGTCTGAATGCATAGGAAACCTACTACTGAATATCATGGGGATTGTATTTTGCCTTCAGAGCAAACGGTCTTTCCCCCCCCTTTCTGATTTCAATGTCACTTATTTATTATGAGCGATTTCCGCCTCTGATGCAAATATTTCCTGACACGTTTGAAGGGATTTCCCCCCCCATTTCCATTGTCATTCTGCTCCTTCCGCTGTACAATATTGAGTGAGCTCAGCTTTCTGTAACCTTCCATCCACCCAGCCTCTTGGCTATACCTTTCTATAGTTAATAAATATCCTTTTTCCACAGTGTTCAGCAATAAAATATTCACTGGGTCTGAGCTGGGGTTAACAGATTTCTGAAAATTTTATTGCATGACAGCCTGTCCTGCATAATCCCCTCAGCTGTCTCATGTTCTGGGGCAGAAACGATCTTATATGTCACTCTAATAGTCTAGAATTACACTTGTATCTCTGTCACTAGCATATGGGGCTGTGTATACCCCTAGGCCCAGCTCCCTCTCTTTCACGGCCTTTAAAATGATAACATTTGGCAAAGCCAGTTTTGACAGAAAGTGAACTCTCCTTTCCGCGTTTGTCACAAAGCCAGCCACCAGAGGCCTGACACAGACCAGCCAATCATCATACTCTTTACCGGATAATGATAGCAGGTTTCACTCATCTTAATAACCCGCCTCTGTGCAACGGGAGACTGGAGTGCAGGTCGTCACTTAATTATACAGTCTTCATCTTAAGTGCTTTTATTCATGGGAGGCTTTCGGCTGCGAAGGTCTGACCAGAGTTTGCCATTCTCTTCCCGCCACTCCAACAAAGTGTCTTGATTGTTGAAAGTCAGCGGGGGCAAGAAACCCTCACAGAAAACACACACACACACCAGGAGGGCACGTTTGCTCATGCGCTTTAAAAAGAGGTAAGGGGGGGGTATAAAGGACTGCCCTGTGGCCCAACATAATGATATCAATATACATACCTGGGATCTAGTTATACATACCGATTAAATATCAGTTAATGATGAGACCAATTTTATTTAGGGAGACAGAATACACAGTCATAGAATGAGGCTTTGCTTTGTATTTCCCCCTTTTCTCAAAAATAAGATAGGTTGGGGTATGGAGCAGGGCCTTCCCTTCAGAGGCACCCATCCTTTGGAATTTTTTGCCCCAGGAAATCAGAACTTTCCTCTTTGTTGAAGAGGCGAAGACATTACTGTTCTCGCACATTTCTTAATTCTTAATCTGGTGATTGTGTTTTTGTTTGTACTTTATTTCAATGTTTTTTCATGTTCCATTTTATCTTTTTAAAACAATGTTCTTGGGGTCTTTTGTAGATAACTTTTTGTGTTCTTTTCAACAGAAAAGGAACTTACACAATTAAAAATGTACGTAACATAAATCTGAAATAGGAGTACAAACTTGCTACGAGTCTGCTCGTAATATTAAACACACATCAGACCCATGAATTTCAATGAGGAATGTAAACATGCTTAAATACCTTGTTTAACTTTAGATGGATCATGCCCTAAGTTTTGTTTTTTTTAAAAAATTGAAACTAAAATATAGGATTATACATTTTACATATTTGTTGCTGGAAATAAATTGCTGCAGTGAGAGTACTGTGTATGCCAAAGAGTGATGCTTGCAAAGAGTTGAGCTTCTGACCTTCAAAATTAGAGGATTTCACAAATGAATTTAAAGAAAGGTGAGGTCATGGAGAGAAACACAACTTACTTCAAATGGTAGAAATCTTGTTCCACAGTTTTATCCTGTGTCTGGTTTTTAACTGACTTTTCAACCCGATCCTAACTAATACCCCTCAACTAGGATCTGCACCAGCTCTATACGTGGTATATATCTATGCTGACCCGAGGAGGTGGATCAGGCCAGGGAAGGGGGTTAGGATTCAGTGGGTTCCAATGCCCCCTTCCCAGGCTGAAACCACCCTCTTCCTCACCCCTGTCACCTCCTTGTACCACCCACCCCCACCCCATTCCACCCCCTAACTGCCTCCCTTCCAACCCCTGTGTGGGCTTACCTGGTATGCTGGGCACCTGCTGTCTGCTGTCACATGGTCCTGGTCATGCACACTGGTGCTGTTATGTTTGAAACAGCCATAAAAGGGTTTACACTGTCCCAACGCTCATTCCAGCGGTGTAAAGGCCCCTTAGGATTGGGCCGTTTGTTGGTCTCATTGCTCAAAATATTTGAGGCAGGAGGTCTGGTCTAGAGGGTAGAGCCTCCGTTTGCCTGAAGATAACATCCGCAGGTTCCCAGTTTGAGGCCACCGGCACCCTGCGACCTTGAAGCTGCTGACAAGCTCAGCCGAGTTATTCCATCTGCTCTGAGCAAAGAAGCGTCTTGGCTGCCCTCCATGTGGGAGATGAAGGAGCTGCTTGTCAGCTTGCGTGGGAGGATGGAGGCAAGAATGTGACACCAGATCAGAAAGAAACATCTGATATGTTGTGGTTCTTGAAAGATAGAACCTTCTTTCAATTGTAAAAATCCCTATGGGGATTTAAACAGCCTGCCTATGTAAACCACCTTGAATAAAGTCTGAGGAGAAATCTGACGACCAAGAAAGGCGGTATATAAATACCTGTATTAAAATATCCACAATCTGCCTTGGTATGGGATTCTGTTTAGGGCTTTGTTTGATATAGAATCCAGATTTGCTTGTTCAAACAGAGATTCTGGTCGGTACTTTGATAATTCAGCATGCTAGTGACCTCACGGCACATTCTAAGAAGCCTCTGGTTTGTCAAAGGCTCAGTGACATTGCTGTAATGTTAGAGGCCTTAGAGATTGAGTGGCAGAAGGGAATACTATCCAGACATGCTATCCAGAAGGTTATTTTCAGATAAATTTCAGAACTTCAACTGGATTTCCGAATCCACTCCAAATTCCATAATCCATCTTGGATTCTTAGCAGGCTGGAATTAGGCTGCAAACTTGTATATACTTACCTAGGAGTAAGTCCCATTAAACTCAGTGGAACTCAGTTACTTCTATGTAGATAGGCATAAGATTACATAGTTGGTTTTCTCCAGAGTTCACTAAAAACTCTTGGTGTGGAACCCAGAGGCTTTGGCCTATTCATGGTTTCGGCAGAGTATAAGGGAAGCATTACCATCTTTATAAATGATAGTGGTGAAGGCAATGATAATAATAGTCAAAGTTGAACTATGGGCCTATCACTCCTCTTTCCCTCCTTATTGAAGGTAGATTGTATATTTGCCCTTTCCTCATATAGGAAGTCACCTTCTTCCCAAGGATTTCTCAAAGGTAATTGCAAACCAGACCCTCCTGGTGATCCACTCAGCACAGGGCCTGATGGCTTGAATACTTGGTGATTCCCATCTTTCTGAACCTGACTTTTATCCCCACTTATTGCCTATTTTTGTTTCATGAATCATCTGATCACAATTTACAGTTTTTGAGGAAACCAAAGCAAAGTAAGCTCTGAGTAATTCAGCTTCCTTTGTGCCTTCTGTTAATACCTTGCTGTCCTGATTGATCAGGGGAACTACAATTGTCTTTGGAGCCATCTGATTTCCAAAATGCTTTTGTTGTTTGTAATACCTCATTAGTTCTGTTCTTTTTCTGCATCTGCTGTTCTTATTTTACTATGACATGTTTGTACTTTGCCAACACTTTTCTAATGATGCATCTTCTGTTTCCATCTCCCCCCCCCCCGTGTGTGTTTTGTTGGTTTACTTTTTTGCTTTTGCTCCAAAACTTCCATATTTTACCAGATCCTGTCCTTTCCATACATTGGCAGCGTTTGCAACTGTGCCTCTGATGAAAGCCATGACTGCCTAATATTTGAAGGAAGTGTAAACCCCCTTTGAACATATGCCAGATTCCAAAGCTGGACCATCAGAACTCCACGATCAACATATCCATGAAAGATTGGAAGATCTAATTTCATCTATGGATCAAATGCATTACTGAAGGAGTTGTGCCAGAAAAATTATGACAAGGATAGAAACGGGAAGAGTGGAATGTGTATTTGGTTAAAATGAAGTTGTTATAGTGGAAATATTACCAGAAAGTGCTAAACATTGCCCAATATTTGACAGTATTTTTGAGCTGACGAGGCCAACCTCAAGCAAAACAGTTGTTGAATCCATTAAAATGGATTTTTCCCCTTGAACTGGGTCTTGAACAAAACTGGATTGATCACTTCTCAATCCAGCTTGTTTATGGAGAAAGCCATTTCATTCTTATAATACATACGCCAGTGCTCTTCAACCCTTTTCATGCCATGACCCAAACAAACAAACAAACAAACAAACAAACAAACAAACAAACAAACAAACAAACAAACAAACAAACAATGAGACTGGGGACCCCCCTGTCCATCCCAGGTCCCTTCCAGGACCCTATTTGCCCACCCCATCCCCCTTGCCACCCGCTCCTCCCAGCAAAATATTCTTATTAGAGAGTGCAGGAAAAGCTGAAGCCTGGTACTAGCGAAAGCTATTTTAGCACAATTGCTAAGCACCTGAGCAGGACTGGGACACAATCTCCTGGTTCCTGAACCAGGAGTATACTTGAAAGAGTATACCAGATGCCTCCCCCTTTACCTGGTGGTGCTCTGGTTCAGTGGTCTTCAACCTTTGTCATTCCTATAAGTTTCTGTGACCCCACAACTCAGACTTCGCCAGTGACGTCACTAGGGTTCGCGTACATGGTGCGGGATGCCAGCGTATCACACCCCCCCCCAATGCAGTGGACGGGGCAACACCCCAGGTGGTGGGCGTGGTGATGTACCATCACTCCGCCTCCACTGGTTTTTTAGCTGTACCTTTTGATAGAACAAAAATAGAACACATTCTGCATGAAATTACGCATTGATTGATATATAACATGATGGTATTATTCTTCCAAATTGTGATTTTAGTGATTTTGATCACTAGTGTCGTCTCACACACACCCCCGAATGTCAACTTACTAACACTTTATTGCAGCAGTTCTCAAACTTTTAGCACTGGGACCCACTTTTTAGAATGACAACCTGTCCAAGACCCACCAGAAGTGATGTCATGGTGGAAGTGACATCATCAGGCAAATTAAAATAAATAAGTATAAATAATTAAGTAAAGCAAATAATTAAATAAGCAGAAGCAAGCCCTGTTCCACCAAGTGAATTTCCTTTGTAGCCTGCCTGCAATAACACCCCCCTCCAAAATAATGAAGATTTTCAGCCCTACACGGTACCCAGTTCAATTTAAGAACTTCTGTTTAAACCAGATCACTGTCAGGATCCACCTGGCTTTGCAAGTCTCAAAAAGGTTCATCTTATCAGCTGAAGCCTCTGTTTTGATCCTTTTTAGTGGGGGGGGGGGGGAGAGGCTGCCTTCTGGACTTTTTTAGCTGCAGGTGCATAGGATCAGGACCATTCTAGTAGCCTTGCACTCTCCTTTACCTGATCTTCCACACCAGCCATGGCACATTTGCTTACTTGTGAGTAAACATGACCGTGAGGCTTAGTTTCACTTTCCATAGGGCTCAATACATTCATCTGCTTGGAGGGAGGGACTTCCTTCTCAGGTGTTTTTGGGGGTTGCATTCATTGGATCAGAACCATTCTGGTGTCTTTGGATTCCTCTCAGCCTGCCCTTTCCGACAGACTAAGGCAAGTTCACCTACTCACGAGTAAATGTGCGATACCGCTCACTTTCACTTTCCATAAGGATCAATGCATTTTTTGTTCTGTTTTTTGGCCATAACTTTTGATAGAAAGGAGATATTTCATTGCACTGCATTGTGCTTGAAATTCCGCATCCAACGGTATATAATATGATGGGGGTAGTCCTAACCACCGCGATTTTAGCATGTCACCCCCCCAGTGCGCGTCACTCCCCCGTGCGCATCACCCAGTGCGGCCTGCACCCCCCGCACCTCCCTAGCGACACCACTGGGCTTCACAACTCCATTGGGGTCCCAACCCCAGGGTTGAAGAACACTGACATAGGGCCAAGTCCTAACTTTCCAGCACTGATGCAGTTGTGAAAGCAGGGCGTGGACTGCAACCTGTGGTGGTGGTGGTGGTGGTGGCAGTCACAGAAGCCTCCTCAAGGTAAGGAAACATTTGTTCCCTTACCTCAGGGCTGCATTGTGGTTGTATAGGTGCTGGAAAGTTGGATAGGATTGGGCCCATAGACTGTAGGCCCAATTCTATCCAATTTTTCAGCGCCGATTCAACTGCAGTGCAGCCCCGAGGTAAATGAACAAACGTCCCCTACTTTCAGAAGGACTCCTTGACTGCCTCCCCTACTGCCAGATGCAGCGCTTGTCCCCTTAATACAACTGCACTGATGCTGGAAAAATGGATAGGACTGGGCCCTGTAGGCTCAGTTAAACAAACAGCCTGCCACTGAATCTACTGAGGGTGGAACTACATGTAACATGTAATTCAACTGTGCTTTTAACAGACATTTAAAAAAAATACAATGCATTGCAAGTGAAAGACCATCCCAAGGAGAAAGAAGCTTCTTAACCCTTTTTTGCTCCTGAAATTTTTTTTATTTGAAGATTAGGAAAATAAACCCAAACCCTGAAAATCTGGTTTGCCTTACCAATGAAGGCAGATTATAATTGTTTTTGAATGCACGAATAAATAAAATGCGTTGAAATTTTTCTATTTGGGATGCCCCTGGCTCTTGTTCTGCTCAATACTATGTGCATCTACAGCAAGACCATTTGACTAGTTCAGGGCACATGTACTTTGCCATTGACACAGTGTAGCTATACTACACAGCCATTCTAATACATTTGCTAAACTGATCAATAAGAAGATTGATCAGCCTTCTGCTTTACCAAGTTAATCAAGCTATTGATCACTTTCAGTAAGCGTATTGCTTACTTTGGTCGCATCGCTACATTGCTGTTTCCAGCCCCTAGAATTGCACATGGGGTACATTCCTGATGGTTTGCAGCATTCTAGAATACAAGGTCAATGCTGTACCCACTAAATTTGTAGCAGAAGCTTTTCTTTAACGGGTATGATGCTTTGCCAGAAAGGATGTCTTCCTTATATTGCTTCTGCTCAGTTTCCCTTGCAGTTGAGAACCATTACGTTAACTGTTCTGATGATTTTTAAAAAATAAAGTATAGCCTAATTTTAGCAAAAGTTTGGTTCAGAAGTTCATTGGTGGAGAGCAAATTCTAACCTGTACTGGCACAGCCAGACTGCATGATCTATGCTGTATCCAGTGCTGGTTGGGAGGTGGCTGGAGATCTCCTTGGGGTAAGGGGAAATTTTCTGCTTTCCCCAAGTAACACCCCAGCTTGCCCAATGGACTACTTGGATTTCTGCCAGCTATTTAGCTGGCAGAAGTTAGAGCAGAGCCATGTAACGTAGGCAGGCCCAGGACGGGTGTTAGGATACAGTGGAGGAGGCCTTTGCCAATTCTGCCCAGTCCTGAGCCTGATCTGTTCCCTGTTTCATCCCCCTCACCCCAAACACCCCTCCCCATCTCTAGAACACCCTCTTGCCACCCTCCCCAAGTCCCTGCGCTGCTCAGCATCAAACTTACCAAAGTCAACAGCCAGGGGCTCAGATCCAGTGCTAGCAGGCTGGCGCAAGCTGTCCCACATGTGCTGCTTGCTTGTGAGTCACCCTTTAGTGCTTGATGCTGCTTTTACAATGACTTGTGCTGGTGTAGCAGCTGCTGTGCTGGCACTTGCATTTGATACGATTACGCTTTCAGCCATTTACGGAGTATTGATATGTTTTGCTACATACTCCTACCTTTATGCCTTGAACAGGTGTGGAGACAATACAAAGCCCTAGAGGATGACAATGGGAAGGTCCCCTGAGGTTAACAGGAAGCCATCTATGAAAAGGCAAGTGGAACACTGAAGCACTTTTCTTCTCCACATAATGCATAAAACTATGTATAACATGGATGCTCAGTTCCAAGGCCTGTATGAGTGCTCACACAATTCATGAAACCTTTTAGGGAGGAGAATTGTGTGAATCCAAAGTTATGCAAGCATTGCCTTCCTGCAGTGTCTTGCTTTAGAGCAGGTGGTGTCCAAACTTTTTGGCAGGAGGGCCAGATCATCTCTCTGACACTGTGTCGGGGGCCTGGAAAAAAGAGTTAATTTACATTTCAAATTTGAATAAATTTACATAAATGAATACATTAGAGATGGCGCTTATATGAATGAATGAAGGTCTTGCAATAGCTCATGGCCTATAAAAGGCCTTGCACAAAGCAAGGCCAGCCTTTCCTTTTCTGCCACTGCTGCATCGCAGATGTGAAACAGCAAGCAGTGGAGGGAGTCCTTGTCCCACAGCTCACACGAGAGGTCGAACAGTTGGCTGTGAATGCTGAGAGCAGTTGCGTCGGGCCAGCGCGGGCTCCAGCAAGTCTCCAGAGGGCCAGAGCTAGCATACTATTGGAGACTGGAGGCTTTCAGTGGGTTGCATTGAGAGTCCTTGAGGGCTGCAAGTGGTCCCAGGGCCAGGGTTTGGGCACCCCTGCTTTAGAGTGCCAAGGAGAGAAGAAGCCTTGTTGTTCCTCCACCATAGAAAACATGTAATCTACCAGTAGTTTTAGTTGAGGTGCGGATGGATTTCGTTCATAGAGTGCTCATGAAGAATGCAAGACCGAATGCCAATTTATATGCATTATAATCTCAATATTACTGGCTGCTATATTTCCATGGTTCAATTGTGTCATGCCCATAATGAACAGTGTTTTGAATTATTTAAATGGAAAGAACTTCAAACTCTTGTGCATAATGCTCCGTCCATGCAAAAATTCAATACATGACTATATAGAGATTAAAGAATGCCGGCAGCCATGTCGGTCCACCTGAAAAATTCAGAATGGGGATCTGTGTCATGCTACCTTTATTAGGACCAAATAAAAACCATAAAATAGTAAGCTAGTTTGGAATTTTACAAACTTTTCCCGATGCTCAATGTTACAGTATTCGTATTTTTTCCCCTCTCACTGTGGGAAAGGTGGTTTGGGGCAACTCATCAAACATTAAAAATCTCCTTCTTTCTTCCATACTGGTCTTTTGCTCCAAATTGTAGCCTCCTTTTCTACATTGGGTAAAAGGGAAAATGTTGAAAAAGTCACCTTGATCACCCATATATGTTTAATGTTGTAATCCCTTGCATGCTTACTCAGAAGTGAGGCCAACTGTGTTCAGTCGAGTTTATGCCCAGGTAAGTGCGCATAGGATTGCAGCCTATGTAGCACACTACAGTGTTACTACTTGGGCTACTACTTGGAGCATCAGTGCTACTGCTTGGGTACATGCAAATACAATTTCTTAGGAATTAATGCACTAATTCAGCGTTTCTCAACCAGTGGTACACGTACCATTGATGGTACTTGAGAGGTGGTGTCAGGTGGTACTTGTGGGTGCCCCAGACCACCGCCGCCTGGTAGCAAGACCTGCAATGCAACTCAACAAGCAGCAGTAGCTCAGTGGACAGAGCTCCAGCATGTGCTTTTCACAAGCTCAAGAAAGCCCTCCCGTCTGCCTTGAGCCTCTTACCAGTGTTTGTCACATTGTGTCTGGCCTCCCAATCCAGAAGTAACTGGTGATGACATCATTGCCAGTTACTTCCAGTGGTACTTCCAACAGGTGGACCGTGCTAACTGGTATAGTGGGGGACAAATGTTGAGAAATGCTGCGCTAATTGAGAGTCCTCTTATAGGACTCTCCATGCAGATACATGCAACAAAGGGATAGCTACATAAACATACAATGGATTATGCTGACTAGCAGCTTGCAACCTTTGTACACATTTGGCCCCTCAGTTACCTTCCACTGAGAGAAGTTCATGGAGCATTGTGGCCAAGAGACTTCCTCACAGATTGCTTGGGAAGGAGCAGCATCTTGGTCCATTATTGTCCATCCCCATTTTAAAATAGCCCTCTAGGAAAGCTATGGCCTGATCCTATCCTGCAGTTATGTTGCCGGATTGCATGTTCTTGCAGTGTAGTGTGCTTTCTGGCTGTTGCAAATGTGACAATGGTGGCGAGCGCAGCCTGGCTGCAGCTAGAAATGGCAAGTGGCCAGGTCCACGTGACGATGGGACAACTACCGTCATAAGTGAGGCCACATAGTGGATTGGAGGGAGGTGGAAAGGGGGAGGAATGGGTTGGAGGATGGGCAAAATGGGGAGGAGATGGGAGCAGGGAGGAGGGCAGACTGGGCTCAGGAAGGAGGTAGATTTGGCAGCAGCGGTATCTGACAAATCCTAACCTCCTTCCTGGGCCTGATTCACTTTAATAGTTCAGTGTGGTGACTCACTGTTACCCTACACAAGCCTGATCTTGTCTGATCTCGGAAGCTAAGCAGGGTCAGGCCTGGTTAGTACTTGGATGGGAGACCGCTTGGGAATACCGGGTGCTGTAGGTTTATACCATAGTCTTTCGAGACTGAAGGTTGCCAACCATTTTTGTGACTGAGATATCACTGGTGCACATCAGAATTGATTCGCCAAGTCAGCAGGGGCTTAGCCGGGAGTAAGGGAACAAATGCTCCCTTACTCCAAGGAGACCTCCATGTTGGTGCCTCTGCATCATCATTCAGGGTGTTAGGCAGGATTAGGCTGCTGTTTGCTAATGGGGACCATAAGAGGGATATGTTGCCAACCAGAAGACAAAATTGGCAAAGACAATCCTTTTTTGACCCCAAATTAAGCATGGAGCAATGAAGCCTGTCTCGTAGGCAAGAGTAGGTGCTACATACTTGTTCCCCTCCTATGCATAATAAAACCTTAATGGTGCTGCATATCCTGTCAGGCAGGTTCAGAGGGCTAAATACCTGTCTCAAAGTTCTATTGATATATGAGAGCACCTGCAAATTTAACTAAACTGTTATTTATTTATTTTGCCTACACTGTCTTGCTAGGCAGCAATTTACTACCAGTACAATGCGATATATTGAGATTTTTTTTGAAGACAGTCTTTACAAAAGGTGGAGTTGCTATGCATTTCCTATTGGCATTGCTAATAATTGTGGTTTAGAGAAAGGAGGCTCATGGCGCCTCAGGCCTTGACTACAAAATGGAGCTGTTGTTACCTTGAAAGACCAGATAATTTCATTCTGCTTAAGTCAGCAGACAACGCAATATATGTAATGATCGTCCCTTCACCCTCCAGGGTCTGTACAACAATGGCTGCTCAAATGGATCAAGGTTGCTGGCTTCCATATAGGTTTCAAAGTACGGCTTGGAAATCCGTGTGCAAGAATACCGGAGTAGCTTGAGCTGGAGGAATGACTGGCCTTTGACATGCTTCATTGCTATTCCAAGCAAGCGATGCCAAGACTTCAGCTAAAGTCAGTCAAACTGTTTCCTACTTTCACTGAAACTCTGAAGAGATTTCCATGCCCTAAAAACACAGAACTTAGCCGCCTATTTAAAATACATCCTGCTAGCATACTATCTATGCTTTATCATTTTCCTGGAGTGACAGCTTGCTGCCTATATTCTCTTTTTTATTTGTGTAAGTTAAGTGAGTCTTTATTTCTCCCAATCATAGCTAACCTCTTCTCAGCACTCTGGGACTCTCCTTGCACAATACCTGCAACCAATCGAGAGTTTAAGGATTAATGCTTTTATATCTACTTTTTTTTGTGGAATATCAATATGTGATGCTGAATCTGGGAGATCCCTGAAGGATAAGGGGGAAAAACCCAGCAAGAGAGAAAGATAATGGAGCTCCAACAAGACAAACACCGAATTGGATCCATTTATTTTCACCTTAAATAAAAGAAATACATATTGAACAGAAGACAAGATTTCATATTTGCAAAAACACCTCAAGCAGAATTAAAAAGTAGGGTAATTTTGATAGATCTATCATACTAATAAAATGTGACCAATCCCTTGATTTCAAGGCATGCCAGTAGATCTGAGGTGAGTGTAAGTTTGATGGTTTCTGTGGCCCCAAAGAGAGCGATAGCTTGCTAAAGCAGTCTAGTCTCCTATGCAGTTTCTAGAGATAAGGGGCCAGTTGAAGAGAGTTTACTGCTAGTTGAAAGACTGTAGGAGTTCCAGGCTTTCCCTTCCCTCTCAGATTTCTGATGGCTGTTTACCTGAGCATGCTAACAAAGCCTGTGGCCTCTTCTTTCTATGCCACCATCTTGGATCATGCTTCTCCTTACACCACCATCCTGGATCTCCACCTTCTGGGATCTCACAACAGAAGATAAATGTTCATGTGATTGTTGACTCTGCCGCTGGCCATTTCTGAAAACTGTCTTGCAAGTGTGTTCATCTCGCTTTTTGGATGTTGCGTTGAGGTGCAAGGAGATGGCTAGTTGTGTAGTTGGCCTGCATCTTACACAGACCTAACTTGCACAAATTCAACTGCAAGCACTCAGCAGACAACAACCAAGTACAAAGGGCCAAAGGAAGTAAGGGTCACAAAATCCTTCACTTTTCAGAAAAGATAGAAGTATTCCTGAGTATCTGTTCTCTCGACTAAAAATGATTTGCTGAGAAATATCCCATTAGACAGAAACTCACAGAGGTGTGGGGAAATCCCTTGAGACATTTCTTTATTATTAAAATGTTTTTTGCCTTCCTTCAATTCCCCAGACATTTAACCTGAAAAAGAACCATGTCTGGTTCCACAAGTTGGTAGAGGTTGGCAATCACCAGAACCTAGATCCATTAAGGGCCACCTGACTGCCATTCTTAGCTCTCAGTTTCTGTCACTTGTCCAAGCCTTGTGTCAACTGGGGAATACCTTCAGTGGCAGTGCAGGAGATAGCCTCTGCTGCAGAAGATGCTTCTTTCCCACTTCATCAGTCATGCCTTATTTATTTATTTATACAGGTATTTATATACCACCTTTCTTTGGTCGTCAGATTTCTCATCAGACTTTAATCCAATGTGGTTTACATAGGCAGGCTGTTAAACCCCCATAGGGATTTTTACAATTGAATAGTTCCAGTCTTTCATAGAACTCCTTGTTCCAGCTGGATTCCTTCCCGATCTGGCCTCTCTGGCCCTTCGCCTCCCACGCTCCACTTGACGGCAACTCCTTTCTGCCACCGAGAGTCAGCTCATCAGTATATCAGCGTGTCGTCAGTTCTCGGGTACTTCTGGTTGTTTCGAACTGGCAGCCTCAGATCTTAAGGCATACAAGACGGCAGCTCTACCAACAGAGCCAGACCTCCTGCCCTTCACTTTCCCTGGCTGATAAGGTTACGCCTACGCCAATTTATCCAAAGTCCCCCCCTCAAAAAAAAACCACACAAAAAAACCTAGAGTCAACCTTGAACAAACCCTCCGAATTCCTTTTATGTGGAATTCAGTGACAAACAGTGAGATCATTACAGGGGGCCCTTTTAACGTTGCCACTATTGATAGAGGTGAGGGAGATGGCAGTGAGGAACAAGGCCTCCTTGGTGGTGGCACCCTGATCATGAAATTCCCTACCCTTGAAATTAATATTGGCTTCCTCCTTGGAAACCTTTCAGTGGGATCTTAAGACCATTTTATTCAGGATAGCATTTGATAGCTGTCCTGATGGTCTGGTATTTAAATCAAATGCAAGTAACTGTTTTATGTGATCCATTGACGTTTGTCTTTTTAATATTGTTTTTAATGTTTTATTATTTTTGTTTTTAATTCTGTAAGCTGCCTTGATTGCCCTTGCTGGAAGAAAGGCAGGATATAAATGATTTAAATAAATAAATCTAAAACTTTGAGGAATCCCTCTTCTACCTTCCTTCGAAATGACTCATTTATCCTGCCTCAGAATGAACCCCTAAATTCACATCAATTTTTTTTGTTTAGGTTTAATTTCTGTGACCAATCAACATGCAAATGTGTGTCTACTTGACCTCCCACTTTCATGCTGGCTTATCGTCTCCATCATGTACACCATGATTTGCATTGCACGATCCTGTTTTCATTTACCCAAAAGGAGAAGTAGCATTTTTGGGGTGAAAACTTCCAGTAGCTGTAAAAAGTAGTCTTTTTCATGGTGATTTTTCAGCAGTTGCAGCAGTGTTTGAAAAGTTAAGAAAAGTATTGTCTTCACCCCTGACACTTGTGAGTTCATCATGCAGCCAAATCTGATTAGTGACCTAATATTGTGACATCATTACACTCATCAAATTATTTTTGATTCTTTCGAGGAAGAAACAAAACCTCAGTAAAGCAGCAGGCTGAATAATGAAACAAACTGCAAATAAGCTGAGGCAGCAGATAATGGTGGTTGGTGTTTGGGTAATATTTTGTCCCCCACAAAGTCCCCTTCACCCCAAAGTGAAATCGGCAAACATTCAACACAGTTCCAATTTTCATTTCACTAGAGCCTTGATAAAATACACTCTCACTGTGTGATCTTCTGATTCCTCCCTCTTTTCCTGTTTCTGAAGACCAGCTTCAATGAGCTCAATTTGAGAGGAAAAGGGAGAATATAAAGCTTTTATTCACAGTACTGTTTATCTGCGGGATAATCACACTGACACATGGTAAAATGAATCTTAACATTGACTAAGGCAAACTGATACATATTCAGTGCAAAATGTATTTTTTTTTTTAAAGCAAGTGTGTAATAAATATGACCTGACTATATCTAAAAGACTCTGAAAAAGAATGTTGGTAATTATGAACCCCTTTATAAATATACAAGACAATGTGGTGGAGCCATTTCCAATTTGTGAAATTGCTAGGATTTACACAGCAACTCACAGGCAATAAATCTGAGGAAATTGCACCATCGTGCAGTTCTCTGCCTCTGTTTCATTTGGAATACTCTTTTTATGCCCTGTTTATAAAATATTATGGTAACAGAATTTGCATTAATTCAAACGGCTGAAAAAGCCTCAGTTATGTCAGACTTATGTGTAGCTTATAATACCCTTAAATATAATGCTACAATTATAGAACACCATAAAAGGTTCAACATCCTCGGTAAGAAATCTATTCCTTGTGAAACATGCTACAGAATGCAGAATGTTCAATGGAGTCAAAAGACAAAGGTTAAAGTACTAAAATGGATACAATAAACCCCAGAAGATAAAATGTAGATATATTTTCTGAATGCGGAAAGTTTGGCAGCAATTTTGCTGAAGTACGGGGACCTTAAATTGTGTAATGTCAGCCCAAGTTATTACAGTATTTTCAGTACAGCACACCTGATGGCCAAGCTCTCGTTGAGACAGATATAAAAGCAAATGGGAAGATTTCTGTAGGAGCAATAGCAGTTCAACCAAGACGGGCTCTTGGAAAAGTTGTGGGGCGACAGGACAAAAAAGCAGGACTTCAATTGAAAAGTGCTCTTGAAATGTAAAAATAGCTTAGAAAAAATCCATTGGCCCTGATTCAATGATAGG
The DNA here is from genome assembly GCF_035046505.1 of Tiliqua scincoides. Lineage (NCBI taxonomy): Eukaryota > Metazoa > Chordata > Lepidosauria > Squamata > Scincidae > Tiliqua > Tiliqua scincoides. The sequence continues at coordinate 98,928,230 of NC_089824.1, read as the reverse complement.
CTCGTGCAGATATCAGATTGCATGCATGAAGCTCTGTTGGCAACCATTGTTCTCATTGATGAACCTAAAGACTTGTGCAAGCTAGCGTTGGGTGTAATAACTGACATAAGTGAAAATTGCCTCTATAGTCACTATGGGGCGTGACCAGGGAGGCTCCCATCTAGTTACTTCCACAGACGTATCCTGTTTTTTCATCAAGAGTTTCTTCTCTCTCTCTCTCTCTCTCTCCCCCACCCTCCCCAGGTAAGATATGAACCATCTGAAGCCATAATATTGTTTGAACCCATTGTCCTCATGAGAAGAGACATGCGTCAAGTTACGCTGACCAAATTGGAATAGCAGAACTGCAGGCTTGTTTCGTGAGTTAGAATTCCAATGCAAGTATTGTACTTAGCTCTTAATTCCAACATGTACATGCCTTTTCACACTCACCTAGGATTAATAGCATTACAATTTATTTTTCATTGTCAGAAGAGATTATCATTTTGATGACTTTCTGGCTTGGTTCCAACTGGTCAGATTCAGTTATGGTTGCAGAAAGGCAAGCAAGAGTTCACTCCCCCCCCCCCCTTAAAGTCTCCTTAAATGTATTTATTGTGATTTCTGGTTCTGCTTGTGATTTATTTTTCTGCTTTCCATCCTCAGGGTTTTACAGAATTTTTGCAATAATATACAACCACTCGGAGACTTCCGAGCACATTACATTAGTACCACATGGCTCATCAGATTAAAAATTAAACAGCCAACACCGCTGCAACTGTCAGAGAACACCTTTGAATTCCATCGTAATTCCACTTGATGTCATCAGCGCTGCAACAAGGTGAGTATCTGTATAGGCGACAAAACAAAAACTAATTTAGAACAAAACAAACCTGTTCTCATGAACTCAAATTTAATTCTCCATAGGCAGAATGACAGTGCTGTGAGTTGCTGGCTAGGCAACTAATCAAAATGATAGTTGTCGCATCAGTAGCTGAACTTCTGCGGTGCTGAATCAAAGCATGCCAGGCAGAAGCAATGAGGGGGAATTGTCGGTGAACATTTTTCTTTCCCTATTCTTATTTCATTCTTTGCTAGTTGACTATCCATTGGCACAATAGCAAGGGATATCTCATATATGCAGATGCTCAGGTTTTACTGTATTCTTGGAACAATTTCACATATTATATATATATGTAAAGTGTGGACATGACAAACATGCCTTAAAGTGCATGTATCATTACAGGTACACTGATCAGGGAGCAAAGATTGGCCACAGCTCCTTGTTGAATGGATTTAATGATGATGAGTCCATTCTATGATGGATCATTAACACGTATGAGTTGTCACTTGTCTGCCTGCCTCCTCCTCCTGGCTCCTTGTTGAATGGACTCTCTGTGTCATGTGGGACATGGTAATCCATGATGACTTGTAGGTGACTATGAGCCCGATCCTATGGACTCCCAGTGCCGGAGTTGAGCTCCAGTGCCGGTGCTGGGTATCTCAAACATGCCATAGGCACATCCGTGGCACCCAGAGAGGAAGGGTCTCCAGTGCTGGCCCAATGCCAGTCAGTGCTGAACCTCAGTGCTGTGTGGAGGGACAGCCAGTTCTCCTGCAGTGCTGGCTGGCAGTGAGTTTTTGCAGGGTGGGGGGAAGAGGGGAGTGGGTGGAATGGGATGGGGAGGGCAGGGTGGGGGGAGGGACCGGGACAGGAGGAAGGTGGAAACAGCAGAGCCCTGCTCCGCCATATCCTATCCTCCGTGTTGTGTTGCAAAGCCTGACGTGGAGGCTCTCATGTCTGTGCTGGCAAAATAGCCCTTTGCAGGCCCTGGGGCTTTCCCTGGGGGAAGAGGACGAAAGTTCCCTTCGTCCGAGGAAGCCTCCAGAGGCCTCAGCATCCAGCATCCAGTGATAGCCAGTTTGGTGCTACTGCTCCCGGTGGAGCCATTGGGGATAGGATTGGGCTATGTTTGAGCTGACTTCACTGAAAACCATTTCATTTCAAATACTGTCAAATGATAAGCATCTCATATATGCAGATGCTCAAGTTTTACTGTATTCTTGGGAAAATTTCATACATTATATATATTTTTAACGGACACTTTAGATATTTTAAACATAGATCAAAAAAATGTAAAGTGTGAACATGACAAACATGCCTTAAAGTGCATGTGTCATTACAGGTACACTGATCAGGGAGCAATGATTGGCCACAGCTCCTTGTTGAATGGATTTAATGATGATGAGTCCATTCTATGATGGATCATTAACACGTATGAGTTGTCACTTGTCTGCCTGCCTCCTCATTCCACAGCATTCCGGCGACCTCCTCCAGCCCATGCTGCCTTCAATCTGAGGTTAGCTAGTCACCTTTGTTTGGGGGTGGGTTGGAAATTTTTTGCCATCAGTTGGACTGGCTGTTGACTGGTGATTTTTTTTTTTTTCTCCTACCCCAGATTAGGACCAGTTGTTGGACATTTTAACTTGAATTTTGTTTTGATTTTGATTATATATTTGGTCACTTTGGCATATGTTGTGTGGGCTGGGTAGGTAGGTGTCATCTATTGGTGTCTCTACTGAGGCCAGCAAGGTCAATGGGGGAGAGGGTGAACCAGTACCACTCACATGCTGTGTGTCTGGTTTGGTGAAGCTGGGTCATAAGCCCCTGGCTGGAATTTTTGCAAAGGATTCCACAAAGCTTGGCCTGTGGATCTGTGAGTTACTGTTTCCCCCAAACCAATGCATGCACAACTGGGTCCCTAGATAGAATAACCCTACTGCAGTTGTTAGGTTGTCAATTAATAAAGTGGCCCTTTCTCCCAAGCCTCTGTCTTGCATGCTCATTTAAAGGGGAGGTGCGGGGTAATTAAAAGTATCCATAACAGGAATACCCAGGAACTGCCAGCTGAAATTATAAAGGTCCAAATAGCTTAGTCAACTAGTTATTGCTACAGAAAGAGATGCAGAGATGATTACTTTCAACGGGAGTCTAGAATCCTGACTTTGAACCCTGTCCGACCAACAGCAATAGATACAGATCTTCCATGGGATGAGTGTCTGTACTCATAGGGATCTTTGAACAGCCCAACAGAGCCCTGTTTCTCTCCTTCTTCAATGCACAAATGCAGCACAGATTGGAGAACAAGGCATCACAGTAATGTCATACTTCCTGTGAGCACCGTGTGCCCACATTAAGCTGCGAAAGGAGAAACAGATCTCTGCTGAACCACATGGGAATCCTCTCAAACATGGAGGGTCTGGAGCATAACTTTAGTATTTTTAAGTGCTTTTTCTGAAGTGATGCGTATCAGTAAGTCCATATTTTAATGACCCTCTTCCTTAAATGGCTGGTGGCAGATTTTGCAAATTGGAGGTAGTCAGTTTTTGATCATTCAATATGCATTTGCCTTTATACCAAGCTAAAAGTGGCTGTAATGGAATACACATTAATGCTACTGTGTAGGGTCCGAGGTATATTTGGTTTCTTGCAGTTTAGCTATCTCAGAGCACTGAGAAAGTGCGGAAAGTGCTCTTCTCCTGCTTGCGATGGGCTCAGCCTCTCATAATGCATTAGCAACCAGCTTACCCACAAAAGGAGAGATGAACATTCAACTCCTTGAGAAAGGAATTGGAAGGAGGCTGTGGAAAAGCATAGATAACAGAGAGGACAAATTGTGCCAAGAGAGCATCCACAGATGGATTGCTTGGCCCCCACATGTTTCAAGTGGTAATGTGATCTGGTGGAGTCTTGTTGGCTTTGGAGGGGTGGCTGCACGAGCTTCGGTTTCATTTCTTCATAGCAGGGATGGGCAAGTCCCTGCTCCCTGCTTTACACTCTCACATAATACCAGAACCAGGGGACATCCACTAAAATTGAGTGTTGGGCGGGTTAGGACAGACAAAAGAAAATATTTCTTTACTCAGCGTGTGGTCGGTCTGTGGAACTCCTTGCCACAGGATGTGGTGCTGGCGTCTAGCCTAGACGCCTTTAAAAGGGGATTGGACAAGTTTCTGGAGGAAAAATCCATTATGGGGTACAAACCATGATGTGTATGCGCAACCTCCTGATTTTAGAAATGGGTTATGTCAGAATGCCAGATGCAAGGGAGGGCACCAGGATGAGGTCTCTTGTTATCTGGGGTGCTCCCTGGGGCATTTGGTGGGCTGCTGTGAGATACAGGAAGCTGGACTAGATGGGCCTATGGCCTGATCCAGTGGGGCTGTTCTTATGTTCTTATGTTCTTATGTTCTAAGTCAGGCGCGGCCTGACTTAAGTCGAATCTCAAGTCTCCGCCCCATGACTGTACTCGAAAGCAAGTCATAACGGGAGCACTTTCTGAGTTGCCTGGAGCATGTTCACGACTTGAAAAGACTTAAGTCTCAAGTCGTTCCCTTTAAAAAAAAAAACACTGCAGTGCTGCGGAAGAAAATAAGACTGCTGCCAGGTTCTGTGGTGTTTTGGCATTCCTTTAAACACTCCCCTGCTGTCCCCACCTGTGAAGCAGCAGTGTGGAAAGTGCCAACCCATTCCCTTCACACCCCAGCTGCGACAAAGGAAATCCACCCCTCCACATCCGGGGCACAGCTGGGCATGGGGAGCAAGGACTCATCCCAGCTCGGCAAGGCGGGAGGATGCGGGAGGCAGCACAAGCTGAGTGAGCGAGAAAAAGCCCACCACAGCTCCGCAGAAGAGAATGGGGCTGCTGTCAGGCTTTATGCGTGCTTCGGCATTCCCTTTAAACACCCCCCTGCTCTCCCTGCCCATTCCATCTAAGCCAGCAGAGCAGAACACACTGGCTTCTCCTGCCTCCTCCAGGCCCTCCTTCTGTCTGCAAAACACACTCCTTCAGGCTGCCCCCTCCCTCTCCCAGTGACACATCCTCTGTCCAATGGATGCTCCAGGGGACCAGAGGCGGTGTCTCCCTCCCCCCCCCCCGGTTTTTGTAGACATGCAGGTGTCTTACATATATTTCAAGCCAGGTAAAACTGATACTTTTACAGAGGCCCGTACAAGTTCTGTATCACGAGACTCTGCAAGTTTTAAGCACAAACAAAAAAGCTAACCATTTTGCTCCACCCCGCACCCCATCTCTGAACACCGTGTGCCCTGCTGCTGCTGCTCCTCGCGCCCGCAAAAAACGGCTTCCTGGATGGACGCAAGAGGTTTTTCAGGCAAGATGGGGGCAGCGCAAGCAGTAGCCATTGACAGGTGACTCAAGTCACCCAAGTGACTGGTAAGGGCCTCATGAGTTAAGGGCCACTGACTCGAGTGTTTTGCCGAGTCTTCCACGCACGTGACTCTCCATGAGTCAGCCAAAAATGCTGATTTTCGCTCCCCTGGACTTGAGTCACCCGACTGAAGTTCCCATTCCTGTTTCATAGCATGTACAATAAAAGAGCTCAGGACTCCCTTCTTTGTAAAAATAAAGAGGGCATGCAAAGGAAGGGGGAACAACCAAGAACAACTGTAGTTAACATGCATGAACTTAAAACCTAAAACATATAGCAGTGAACACCTCCCAGCTTTTCCAAATGTGGAAATCAGTAAGCTGACAAAATAAATATGTTGTATTAGGAATGATGAGAGTGATAACAGGTTGATTTTTTTTTTTTTTTTTTTGTGGTTGGGTGGAACCTACATTGAATAAGCACGGCACAAGTAAGCCCACATCCAAGGTAGCAAAAGCCTATAAATACAGTCTTTTGCCTCCATGGTAGAACTGAAGAGAAACCTCATTAAGCTCTAATCTACTGTCTAGACAGATTGGTGCCCATCCTGTCACAAACACCACAGAACCTTACAAATTAAGGTGAACCTCAGAAATTGTTCATACGTTGTCAAGTATTATTCCTCACCTGCCCCCCTCGCTAAGATTGTTAGTTCTACTTGGTGATGAGGTAATCTCTCCACTCCTTTCACCTATGCTTTCTCAGAAGCAGAGAGGTTGATGCCTCCAGTTACAATGGGATCAAGAATAAAGTAGTTCCCAGAGGCTTTCTGTTGACCCCTCTTTGGAACAGAATGCTGTACTACATGTGCCTTGATCCAGCAAGGCAATGATTACATTCTTAACTTCTGCACTTGGAATTGCCATGGCAAGTGACTATGTGGGACATGAACCAACAAGAAACTGTGACTGTTTTTCAGTAGACATGTATAGGATTGATTGCACCTTAAACTACCTACGCAAAGAATCAAAGGAATACTTGAATGTAATTTGAACACTACACGACACAAAACTGCAGAAGGAAATGCTGAGAGATGTGGCCAGCAATATATTTTAGTAACCGTGTGTCAACTGGTACGCCAGTTTCTGGAGGACAGTTGAAATGTGAAAAGTAGCCTTATGAGGCCTGTAAGTTGTCAAAAGCTGTAAAATGTAGATGCCAGCAGTGATGAACTGATACAAAGCTCTACAGTCAGATATATTTTGCTCCAAAATTTAAAAAAAAAAAATGACTGATATCAAGACAGGTTAAACTTAAGCTCTGAGAGAAGATGCTCTTCTTTTAAGTTGACTGTCAAATATTTGCCATTGATATTATTGGCAACCTGATCCTATGGATCAGTTTTAGCTGCAGTGACATGTAGTCCTGAAGACCCAGCACAAGCTTACTCTGGGGCAAGGGACCAAATTTTCCCTTATCTTGAAGAAGTCTCCAGGGGCCAAAACACCCCTGCTCGGTACAGTGGGCACCACATTGGCACCACTGCATCACCACGCAGGGGATCGGTTAGGATTGGGTTGTTAGTTACTTTGCATATTGACTACTGTGGAAGTGTCCATGAAGACTTTCTGGAAACTTCAGTGGGTACAGAATGTGGCTGTGCAGGGAGCGGTAAGTATTCAATTGTATGATCATTTAACTCTTCTGTTGATGTAGCTGCATTGGCTACCAGTTTGTTTTCAGGCATTTTTTCAGAGTTCTGGTTATTACCTTTGAAACTATACATGGCTTAGGACCAAAATAGCTCAGGGACTGCTTGGCTTCCTGCCATTCATGCCATTGGATCCATCAGGGAGGGCCTCTTGCAGCTTCCATTGATTTTTGGAGTTCGGTTGGTGGTTGCCCATGAAAAAGCTTTCTTGGGGGCTGTCCCCATGCTGTGGAACTCCATGTCCTGCAAGTTTCTACAGGTTTCCTCACTGCCGCTCTTCCAATGCAGCTTAAAATCTACAGGTTGAGCCTCATTATTTGCAAGGGTTCTGTTCCCAGGACTCATGTGGATGGCAAAAAATGCACTAATGCAAATCAATTTAAAAAACAAAGTCCCTTTGCTCTGGTGATTTAAAAACAGCCTTGCTGATCTTTAGAAATGCACACAGAGGCAATCAGTCTCTCTCCAGGTGCTTAGGCTTCACTAGGAGGCAGCAATCCCTCCCTTCACCAGGAGCCCCATTGAGGGGGAAAGAATTGAAGAGGTGGTAATTGCTGCCATTTAGCCTTCTTTCAGGTGCTTAGGAGGAAGAGAGGAGTGAACCTGGAGAGAAGGATTGATGGATTGTCAGCTCCTCTCTCTGGCATTATTAAACAACTGTTTTCCTTTAATTTAAAGGGCCCTTCTCATCAGCTTTGAGATAGAAAAATGTGGAATCTGTGGGTAATTAAGTTATACCTGTAATCACTTGCATGACTGTCTCTCTGCAAAAGTAAAAAGCAGTTTTTTAAACTGTGATTTTAAAGGGATGCATTTTTCCCCTTCTCCAGGGATCAGCACATTCCTTCTCATTTGCAGTGGCCATTTGTATTGAGTCAAATCCGCGTATAAAAAGGCTGGACCTGTATATTTTTCAGCAGGTCTTTGTGTCATTGTTTATTTATTTCTTTACTCAGTGTGTGGTTGGTCTGTGGAACTCCTTGCCACAGGATGTGGTGATGGTGTCTGGCCTGGATGCCTTTAAAAGGGGATTGGACATGTTTCTGGAGGAAAAGTCCATTACAGGTTACAAGCCATGATGTGTATGCGCAACCTCCTGATTTTAGAAATGGGCTACGTCAGAATGCCAGATGCAAGGGAGGGCACCAGAATGAGGTCTCTTGTTATCTGGTGTGCTCCCTGGGGCATTTGGTGGGCCGCTGTGAGATACAGGAAGATGGACTAGCTGGGCCTATGGCCTGATCCAGTGGGGCTGTTCTTATGTTCTTATGTTCTTATTGTTATGAATATTGGCTGGCTGTGGTCCTCATCTTAGTCTTCTGTTGTCTCTGAACTTGTTTTTCTGCTATTTTAAAATTGGTGTTCTTGACTGACAGCCCAATCCTATCAACACTTACCTGGGAGTAAGCCCCATTGACTATAATGTGACTTACTTCTGAGGAGACATGCATAGGATTGGGCTGTGAATTGTTTTTCTAGTTCATCTGTGAGATGCCCTGAATCTGTGGAAAAGATATGGGATACAAATCTTTTGAATAAATAAGTGGCAGGAAAGAAATTGAATAGCCCATGAATTTAAAATAAGTGTTCTGAGCATGAAGGAATTTCTCTCTTAGGGTGTGTCCTTCAAATACAGGGTGTCTACAAAAACACTCCCTGATTTCAAACAGGTATAACATGCAACTTTATTGTAATAATCTTTCACAGTTATTAGCTTCAGATGCAGGATTTCATTCAGTTTCATGTGGTATAGGGTAGCATTAAAGGCACTCAATGTGTGCCCCTCTGGTTGCTCGGCAAACATCGATGCAGTAGTCCAGTTTGGTCCAGAAGCTCTGCAGTATATCTGGAGTTATCATGCGAACTGCTTCAGTGATCGAAATTTTCTGCTCCTCCAGTGTTGCAGGTCGTGGTGGTACGTAAACTGTGCTCTTCACATATCCCCAAAGAAAGAAGTCACAAACAGTTAGGTCCGGTGACCTCTCAGGCCACTTGCAGAACAACTGATCATCTCGTCCAGCACAACCAATCCAACTGTTTGGTAGGTGCTCATTGAGAAATCTCCTGACAGCGAGATGCCAGTGCGGCAGAGCACCATCTTGCTGGAAAAGGTAGCCATCACCCTCAGCAGCTAGTTGTGGAAACATCCAATTGGTCAGCATCTCCAGGTAACTTTGACCAGTAACAGTTCCTCCCTCAAAGAAGAAAGGGCCATACACTGTCCTCTCTGATATGGCAGAAATGAAATAACTGTTGTTAGAGAATCAGTTCACAACATGTTTATGAATATATTTGAATTAGTTTAGATATCATAACACTGTGAAATCACGGAGTGTTTTTGTGGACACCCTGTATACTTTTTTCCACAGACTTTGGAACAATTGTTGATATACATGAGACGGTTTTGAAATACAAATACAAAATGCAATAATTAATGGAAAAAAGCCTTTTAATTCTGTGTTGGGGAACTGAAAATTTAGTATTCAAAAGCTTTTAGTGTACATTTGATGACTGAGAATAGATATGTTAAAACATGCTGTAATCATCCTTTTAAGAAAGCAAAATATCTTGGAAACTAGCAAGGTAATCTGTTCTTTGTGTAGTTTTTGTGTTTGGTTATTTTTAATTCCCCAAGAATGAATCTTCTTCATAATTACAGTTCATCCAGAATTCTTCACTTCTGTGGAAAAAGCCAAACATTTAATCCTAAAATAAGTAAAATGGCAGGCTAAGTCTTTCCTTATTCTTCCTTTTCAAGGAGTACTGCATTCTCATCCTGCATTCTCAAAGTAATTTGATTTCTTAACCCCTGCATTCACTTGGTTTTCTAGAACTTTCTGAGCAAGATTCAAGATGCAGGTTCTTGCTCAAGAAGTGAGCATGTTTGAGACTCCCCCAAGTTTTGTTCTAGTGACTGACTAGTCAACAGGAGCATATGGATCCACCACCCCTATTTCTCTAGGACACTTCCAATTTTCTATCCTGAGTAGAACATTGACCCCACTTTCTTCATATTTAAGATATGCTTTTCAAGATGTTCCGAGAATTTTATCAGTGTGAGTTGATGTCAATCTTTAGCTTCGACCAGCTCTTTTAGAGACCCTCTATACCAGTAAACAAGATGGCATAGATCTGAGTAGGCCAATAGGGGATCATGGAAGAGTTGGAGAGGTAAGTCAAATTTTTCTTGCTGCTCCTGTTTGGCCTGATCCACAACTGGCCAGCAGGATGCAGCAGGCTCTTCTTCAGTGGCCCTACAGGCTGGACATGATTGGGCTGCAAGTCCTTGATAGAACTCAGAATCATACCAGAAAGAATAATACAGAATCCCTCCTATCTTTGCATACAGTATTTCTACTTTGACCAATTTTCTTTACCATTTTATGAACGGTATAATTTGTTCTGTGAACATATGAAAAATCCCTTCTCTAGTTTGGCAATCGGTACAGCATAAAGAACCTTGACTTACCCTGTTCAGGTTTTTCTTCTCCGCAAAAGTAGGCCTTTTATCACTTACCGTTATGATTAGAGAAAGTTGCAAATGGTCTCAGACTGAAAAATATAAACACTTATTTAGCTTGCTGTCCCTTGGGAAGGAAAGTTGTCTGTAGGCCTGGCAAAGAAATTAGAGGATGCAAAGATGCTCAGCTTTCCATTTGTCCATGAGTTTGTTCCAGCTTCTGAATCTGAAATATGCACCCATAACAAAAGCAAGTGACAAGACCACCACCATCAACAACAACAATAACAATCATCATAATCATCAACAGCAGCAGCATCAACTACCCTATCCAGATTTTAAAATGCCAGCCAGTTGTTAGCTTGTTCTCACTGAACCATATTGCTCTACAGCAAGATGTGCTTCTGACTTAATTAAGAACCCAGCCATATTGAGCATACTGCTAGTGCTCCAGCCCCACTGCTAGTGCTATAGTAAAAGTGCTGTAAGGCACTTTCCCACTAGTGAGAAACACCCAGCACCTGCAGAGAGGCCAACACCAGTTGGTACGGAGCCTCGGTGCTGGGAAGATATAGGACTGGAGCACTGGGTGGTGAGTATCCCAGCTGGCCAGTGGAAAGGCTTTTCAAGGCAGGGGAAGGGTGGGGGAAGGTGTGTAGGGGATGGAATTGGTAGAGGGAGGGAGGGCTGGTGAGTGAATCTGGCCCAGGAGGGGAGTAGGGATGGCAGCAGAGGATGCTGCCAAATCCTATGCCCCCAAGGCATTAGTATTAACTATCAAGCAGACCACTGTAGAGAGCATATTAATCCGATTGGTGATATAGTACAACAGAGGCAATATAAAAGTGGTTTATGGGTGACAGGGGCTATCCAAATTTGGATTTTAAATTTAATTGTCTATTACTTTATACTCACTTTGTTATATTTCCCATGTTATAACTGGGCTGATTTTATTTTTGGTTTATGACCGTAATAAATTCTGAACTGAACTAAGCCCCCTCCAGATAACTAGGCCCTTCACAGGCCTCCTTGGTTCTGTGCTAGCTTAGGAGCTGGTGCAGATCTGAGGAGACCCACTGGGGATCGCGGAGTTCTACACGGAGTAAGGGAACATTGGGTAAAGGAACAAGGAGACACCAGCAGCTGCTCTGGCCCCATGGGACACAGCAACGACCATTTCGGTGCGACAGTAGCACATTAAGTAGCACACTCAGTAGCACACTGGCAGCACCAGAGCTTAGCATTGGGTTCCTCATGAATCTTGAGTGCAATTGCTTAACTTTTTGCCTTAAGGAAACTGAAAATATTTGAATAAACTAGAGGTATATTTGAAATGGTGTAACAGAAAATTAGTTTTAAAATTCAACAACAACAAAGCAAGAAATGGGATCAGAAAAAAAATTAAGGAAACACAATCATCTTCCAAATTAATCTAGCTCTCGAGATGAATTGATTTCTGTTTCATTATTTACTCCAATTTTGATCTTTCACATTGATTGACCTCGCTGATCATTGAACAGAATAAACAGTTTTAAGGAATTTAGCTCTATAAGGTATTTGTCTTAATGAAAAAAGGAAAATGAATCGTTCAGATAGATCTTTGTTACTTATTATTTATGTTGTTAACAACCCTTACTGTAATTAAACTTTTCCCTGTGCCATGAAAATGGAAATAGGGTGTGTCAGTCTATTTCAAAGTCGATTTTATCACATAGGATAAGATCAAACAAGATTTACAAAATATCAAACACTGGCCCTTGTAGACCCCATGTATAAATGTGCGCCTCACTGTTAAACTCAAAACATGATACAAGAAGATTTTTCAGTTCTTCAAGAAGATTAAAAAGACAAACACATATTTGCACAGTACATGCTAAACTCTAGCTTAACCCTTAGCTAAGCCCTGTGATTCTCAGGCCTTGTTGCCATGTCCTCACGCATCTATTCTGCTTCACCACCACAATTCACCAATCGTGTTCTCAAGGGCGTTTTCCCCCAAGGGTTAGGGACCCTGCTATTTTAGGGTCAGTTGAAGCTGTTGTTAGATTGCACTTCAAGGTGCAGATTTGGGTGTTGGAAATTTGCATACTTCCTAACAGATTTTCTTCAAGTATAAAAATAGCAAGTCAAGAGAACTGCCCAATCCTAAAGGGGCTGGCACCTCTTCTGCTGGTACTGGCTGCCATAAGGCAGTCAGCGCCAGTCGTAAAAGGTGCTTCAGCAGCATGCAGCTGCCCACTGCCCAAAGTAAGGTGGTAGGGGAGACAGAAGGTGGAATGGGGTGAGGGAGGATAAAACAAGGCAGCGACAGGGCAGGGAGGGCTGAACGGGGTGGTGACCCAAGATAGTGACCACTTCAGTCCAACATGTGCTTAGAAGATCAAAATAAAACTGTGGGTTGTCTCCATACCAATGTGAGAGGAAGGAAGGTTGTGGCAGGGGATTTTTCTGCTTCCTGTTCTTCCCTTCTGCTGCCCCCTGTCCTCCCAGAATGCTGTTATGCTTGGGCAATGCTTGGGAACAGAATGATGTGTGGTGCAAGGGGCGAGAGGAGCTCCCACTACTGCAGGGTGCCTCACTCAGTTTCATTGGTTTTGCAGTTCTCCACACCACGTGCCACATGCTATGCTGTTTTCATTGTGCAAGAGGTTCTCTAATATGGTGAATCAGTCTTAACTTCCTGCACTTGGGCTATACCATTTCAGAGGTTCCCATGCTCCCCTGTACAAAGAATATTTCTTAACAGGAAGAAGCTGGACTAGAACCCTTGTCTCCAACACCTGCTTTTCTATGGGAAAGGAATATTTGTAAGGGGAGCATTTAATTGTGCCCCCATGCCTACTGTCTGAAGCCAGGCACAGGTTTACTTTCTCGGTGAGGACGAGGACTGTGAGCCGGAATTGTGAAGTAGACAATCTCTGGTTCAGACTCTGATTCTGCCATCAACTCAGGATTTGACTACTGCCTTGGTGATTCAGCCCCCATTATCAATATATTATATTGATATTATCAATAATAATATTAGCAATATATATAGCTAATTACATTGGCCAACCTGAAAGGGACATTGTAAGGATTTCTGAGGTAATTCTCAGATTCAGAGCGGTCTTGGAGAGTGCCTGCAATTGTGGGGGGGGAAGGAAAGATACACATTTATTAAATACATTAAATAATGCGTGTGAGACGCTTTGAGCATTCTCTGGCTTAAACATTGCTATTGATCCATATTTGTTGTCACAATCCATTTCTATATAGCTATGAAAAACAAACGGCATGAAATGAGGGGATGGGTTTGACTGAATTTCTGTCTCGGTTTGCAAATGAGCAACATATTCAAGGATCCTATAACTACATCCAGTGTCTGGGGTGTGGCTCTGTCTGGAGGGAAAGGAGGTGAGAAAATTCACCCGGGTGGCAGTGCCACAATGCAGGACTTTAACTCCATTTAACAACGGAGTCAATGTTTTGCATCAACCCAGTATACCTTATTAAAATCTCAGCCTCACTTGAGTACGGACTTTGACGGAGGTGGGGGGGGAAGGAGGAGAGAGGATTGGGGAGGGGGGGAAAGGTTAAACTGCATATCAAGTACTGAAGGGAGCTGAAAGGATGTGGAGTCCAATTAAACCTTCAGCGCAGCTCTTGCTCATAAACACTTGCTACTTTTATTCCCCCTGGATCACATTTCCGAGGGAACCCAGCAAGAACCTTTTCATGAAAGCTCTGTTATTGAGCCTCAGGTCCAGCCCAGTCCTTCTGGGTGAATGCCTTCCTACTCCCTCTCTATTAATCATCATCTGGCCTTCCAACACCTGGGACTGACTTGCACCCCCACTGTTGCTATATCGACAATATTCCCTGTTGATTTCCTCATTTTCTCAGCCCAGGCTCGAATGACCTCTTTAAAATTCTTTATAAACGTCAGTAATTGCTGCATCAAACTTCAATTCATTACTTTCCCGGGCCTCATGTATTTTGATGATATGAAAGTTGACCACATTTACATGCAAATTGAAGTTTTTATATTAATAAGGGCCAGTAAAAGGAGAAGACTGCATGGGTAATGCTCCATTATGACTTTTAAATACATTTGCCCGTGTTTCGCCACTCGGCATTAGCGTGGTCCGACCACGAGGAAATCATGTCGGCCTGATTGCAATTTTGTTTTCCAATTGAAAGTACAATTTCATCAGGTTCCCCTGTCATTTCTAATAATGGCTTAAGTTTGTTTGCTAAATTGAGGAATTTCTCGGCGCCTCTGGTTGGGCAAGAAAACAGGTGAGCACAGGCAGCTGTTTTGCTATGAAGTGCATCATTATGAACTACCACCAGAGTCAATCCCACAAGGTTTCCCAGATAAAAGGAACAAAATGACTGATGGCACAGTGCAATGAGATTCATTACTTTTAAGCACATTAACTTTTAATAGAAAACTTTCACAAAGGCAAGAGTTCATTTATTAATGCAGCATTGATACATCTTTGTGCGAGAGGATAAAAACATACAAATGTATCGGGGGTAGAAAACCTCTGGAAGGTAACACTTTTAAAGTGGTACATGAATAATGGGCTGGGATCCAAAGTTGCGCTTACGTGAATAGAAGCCCTTTTACACATTCTGATGGCTGTCAGTCTTGGGAGGTTGTCAGTTTTCTCCTGTCTTGACTGGAGCCTGTGGGGCCACATCCAGACAATACCCCAAACCAAGGGAGCAACTCTGGGGACAATGCCAAGGATTGCAAATGGGGGGAATCAGCAACCCCATCCTGTGCATGAGTGAAAGTGCATCCAAACCCACAGTCCTCATACCCCTTGGATCCAAACACACTGTCCTTGTATCCCTTTAAGACACCTAGGTTCTGGAGGAGCTGGGGTGAGGGAACAACATTCACAAGGCCAAATCCTATCCAACTTTCCAGGGCCAATGCAGCTGGACCAATGGGTGTGTACTGCATCCTGTTCCCTTAGCAGGCTGCATCAGTGCTGGACAGCTGGACAGGTATGGGAACTATTAGTGTGTTTTTACCCTGTATAAAAATGTATATAGAACAGTATTTTGGGCAACATAAAATAACCTCAGATTGCCCATGCTTGAAGGATGGGAGAGGACTGAGGAGAGGGGAAGAGGTTGGAAGAAGGATGCAAAGGGTAAGGGCCCTTCAATTCTCTCTCAAACCAGTCCATATGATATGGTCATGTGTGGCTCCCTCATTCTAACAGGGTTTGCCTAAAAGCAAGTCTTCCAGTGGAAATGGAAAAGGTGCAAAAGAGAGCGACTAAGATGATTACGGGGCTGGGGCACCTTCCTTATGAGGAAAGGCTACAGCGTTTGGGACTCTTCAGCCTAGAAAAGAGACGCCTGAGGGGGGACATGATTGAGACATACAAAATTATGCAGGGGATGGACAGAGTGGATAGGGAGATGCTCTTTACACTCTCACATAATACCAGAACCAGGGGACATCCACTAAAATTGAGTGTTGGGCGGGTTAGGACAGACAAAAGAAAATATTTCTTTACTCAGCGTGTGGTTGGTCTGTGGAACTCCTTGCCACAGGATGTGGTGATGGCGTCTAGCCTAGACGCCTTTAAAAGGGGATTGGACAAGTTTCTGGAGGAAAAATCCATTATGGGGTACAAGCCATGATGTGTATGCGCAACCTCCTGATTTTAGAAATGGGTTATGTCAGAATGCCAGATGCAAGGGAGGGCACCAGGATGAGGTCTCTTATTATCTGGTGTGCTCCCTGGGGCATTTGGTGGGCCGCTGTGAGATACAGGAAGCTGGACTAGATGGGCCTATGGCCTGATCCAGAGGGGCTGTTCTTATGTTCTTATGTTCTTATGGTTTCAAAGGCACTGACTTCTAAAGTCTTGTGTTTGAAGAAAGGGGTGATTAGGCTCAGATTGGGCAGAAATGGTTAGAGCTAGCAACCAGTTTTGTCCAATCACAATTTTGCAGTGAATTCTAATGAATTTTGAAGGCAGGAAAGAGTTTTGATAATATTCATCATGACTTTGCTGGGGGGGGGGGTGAGTTCTTTTGGAACACTGGGGACAGTGCAATCCTATGCATGCCAACTCAGAGTCAGAAGAAAGCCCCATTGAGTTTAATGGGACTTACTTCTAGGCAGCATATGGTAGCAGCAATGGTTCCACATATTGTTTGTACAGTGGGAAGTAGTAGCAAATCCTAACTAAATCTCTCTAGCAGATGTAGCTGGGCCAGTGGAGTGTGCGCTGTATCCTGCAAGGGGAGCTTTTATTACCTTACCCCAGTCAAGCCTCCACTACCCCTGTGGGTCTCCTCAGATCTGTAGCAGCTATTTTGCTGGCACATGTCCAAGGAGAGTAAGGGACAGGGAATTAGTAAGGGAATTAGGATATCATGTTCATTAGTACTGCCGGGATCTAATCCCATTCTGCCTCCCACTTGCCCCCTTTCTCCCAGAAATGTCACCATTCCTTCACTTCCCTGCCATATTCTTCCCACCCCACCCTATTCTTCCCACCCCACCTTACCTTCACTGTCCGAGGCAGCTGGCAGTGGAAATGGGCCTCCCGCACCACTGCAATTTGCAGTGGTGGGTCCAAAATAGCTCTGCCGCTCTGTATTTGATTGGCTTGCAGGTTGCTATGATTAAATATTTTAAGCCAGTTCTTCAATGTGCTATATTAACAGAAGCATCACAAAACAGAACAAGGTTGTTCATATCATACGACCTTCCTAGGGAAGTTATTATGCCATTTGTTCTATATATTAAAATGCTAATTCTCTTCAAGGCAATCTGTAGTTGTGCCTGCAGTGCAAGAGGAGAGGTAACTCATGTGCTGTGCACTAAGCTGGGTGGAACACTGTACAATCTTTTTGCAGGAGCAGACTGTAACACATGTAATAGGTAGTTGGTAGGCATCTGAACACCACTATCCTGGCTTGATGGCTGTTGCAGTACTCTGAAAAGTGACCTCCATTTGAGCTGTGACCAACAAGTAAAGGAGTGGGATTATACAAATAGTGGGCACTCCTTGGTATATTTTATTTATTTATATATTTACTTTTCCCCACAATTTTATATCGCCTGTTCTCCAAGGGGCTCAGGGTGGTGTACATAGTTCCTCCCCTCTTTCTGTCCTCACAACAACCCTGTGAGGTAGGTGAGACTGAGAAATGGTGACTGGCCCAAGGTCACCCAAGAAGCTTTATGACCAAGTAGGGATTTAAACCTGGATCTTCAAGTTCTAAACCCAGCTCCCAAACCACTACATCACTCTGGTTCTAAACGCAACTGCTGACGTCTGAAGGCCAAAGTAAATGAGCTGCGGTCTGGGATGAAAACCTGATTGCCTGTCCCAAATATTGCTTCCAGGAGTCTTGCAAGGATGGGCTTTCTCTCTGCCTCAAAACACCGTCACAGGCTTTTTGTAATATACAACCATGCACATGTCTAGATAGTTACATAGTTTTTTTTTTCCTTGTAAAATATAAGTTCTACAGAAATCCTTTGATTTTCTAAATTTAGTAGTGGAAAAAAATTCTTATATGAATTTTATTTTCTGTATAGACTTGTATGATGTGTATGTGTGTGTGTGGTATATGCACTGTCACACACAGATATATACACATATCTACATGTACGTATGAATCTATATGATTATTTATCTATCTACATCTATATATAGTTGCTTGCCTTGCAGAATCTAAAATTTGAGGTTTCTCTGCTATGGTGGCTAATTTCCTTTTTAAGCCAGTCATTCACTCCTACTGTTTCACTCACTTGAAGATTAGCTTTATCTCTGAGTAGTAAACAATGTAAGTCGTTCACATAACTCTCTGAGCCACTGTATTGTAACATCAATGGCCTGGAGCGGGTGGCTTTTCCTTACGACGTTTCAATTTAAACACTACTGCACTGCAGCACTGTCACATCTCATTTACACTGTGGGACTCAGTGGGAGACAGGGATCATTACGTGGAGAACATTGAGGAAAAAATGCATTACACTCCGATCATAACCATAAAAGTAACTAAAGAGAAGGAGACACATACAGACGCACTGGCAGTCGATGTAATAAAACAGAATAAGCATTGCATCGGAAAAAAAACGTAGGGAAGGGGAAGTTTAGAGAGAAGACTGGCCACTTCACTAAAAGTGTTAAGCTTGAGTCAAATGATATTACTGCTGACACCTCTGGCTACAGTACATTGCTTTGAGATTCAGTTTCTCCACTTCCTTTGGTTATCAGCCAAAGCAATTCTCTTGTGCTTTGGATGCTGAAATTGTTGTCTTTTATGTTGGGTTGCCCCCTCTTTCCCCTCCCATTCTTATTTCTTCTCTTCTTCATCAATGGTTTGGGTGCAAGAATAAATTACACACTCTCTTGCTGTATGGAATGTGCCCTTTGCTTTGAACAAAATCTGGCCAAATGTAAGTCTGTGGGGTGCTACACTGCTTTGTTATACCTACACATCTTTCTACACGTTTTGTTTTTTAAAATGTGTGATTATTGAATTGCCCTTGCTCCTTTCTTCCCTCCCCTCATTACATTTTTCATAAAGAAATTATCAGTGTAAGACTTAAAGGTTCATGCACTAGTTAAAACTGTCCTGGGTGAGTTGGAACTAACCACAGTGATCCAAGCCCTAGTGATATCAAGTCTTGATTACTGTAATGCATTCTACGTGGGGCTACCCTTGAAGACTGTCTGGATGCTGCAATTAGTGCAGAACAAGCAGAAAAAGTGGATGAAATTTTGCCTCTAAATGAGGTGCATGAAACATGTTTAGAGACCCAAAGGAAATGGGAGGACACCGGGCTTGAGTGGAGGATGAGAAAGCCTACGTGGTGCATGCAGCAGAGATGAAGCGGATTAAAAGAGAAACCATAGGCTGGTCAACTTAACATCTGTTCTAGGTAAGATGGTGGAATGGCTCATCAAAGAAAAAATCTTAAAACACATAGATGAACAAGCCCTCTGAGGGAGAACCAGCTTGGCTTCTATAAGGGCAAGTCATGCCTCACAAACCTTTTTGAATTCTTTGAAAAGGTCAACAGCCATGTGAATGTGGGAGAACCTGTGGATATTATATATCTGGACTTTCAGAAGGTGTTCGACATGGTCCCTCACCAAAGTCTACTGAAAAAACTCTTCAGGGAATTAGAGGGCAGGTCTACTCATGATTTAGGAACTGGTTGAGGTCGAGGAACAGAGAGTGGGTGTCAATGGGCAATTTTCACAGTGGGGAGGTGAAAAGCAGTGTGCCTCAAGGATCTGTCCTGGGACCGGTGCTTTTCAACCTGGATACAGGGTTAAGCAGTGAGGTGGCCAAGTTTGCAAACAACATTAAATTTTTTCCAACAACAACAACACCACCTGAACAACGACCTGAAGAGATTGTGAAGAGCTCCAGAAAGAGCTCTCGAAACTGGAAGAAAGGGCAGCAAAATGGCAGATGTGTTTCAGTGTAAGTAAGTGTAAAGTAATTCACATTGGGGCAAAAAATGTCAAAATTTCATATATAGGCTAATGGGTTCTGAATTGTCTGCGACAGATCAGGAGAGAGGAGTGCTGGTGGACAGCTCGATGAAAGCGTCGACCCAATGTGCGGCGGAAGTGAAGAAGGCTAATTCCATGCTTGAGATCATTAGAAAAGGTATTGAGAATAAAACAGCTAATATTATAATGCCATTATACAAATCTATAGGCCACACCTGGAGTAAGTTCACCCCTGGAATATTGCATTTTCTGGTCACCACATCTCAAAAAGGATATAGTGGAAATAGAAAAGGTGCAGAAGACCTACTAAAATGCTTACTGGACTGGGGCACCTTCCTTATGAGCAAAAACTACAGTGTTTGGGGCTCTTCAGACTAGAACAGGTGTCTCCAAACCCAGATGTGGCCCTTGGCAAGCCTCTATCAGGCCCGCGGCCAATGTCTCCTGAAAGCCTCTGGCCCACTCAACTGAACATGACCAGAACTGTGCTCTGATTGTGTCTGGAGGGTGTTCTGAGGGCCAGAGAGGTGGAATGAATGAGCCCATTCATTCATTTATTCTCTCACCTAAGTTCCATCTCAAATTTATTTATTTAAATTTTATTTTTAAATTATTTTTCCGGCCCTCAACACTATGCCAGATATTTGATGCGGCCCTCTGACCAAAATGTTTGGAGACCACTGGTCTAGAAAAAAGATCACAGGTTTAGAAAAAAGACACCTGAGGGAGGACATGATTGAGACATACAAAAATATGCAGGGGATGGATAGAGAGATGTTCTTTTCCCTTTCATACAACACAAGAACGTACAACATTTAGTGGACATCCACTAAAATTGAGAATTAAGACAGGCAAAAGAAAACATTTATTTACCCAGTGTGTAATTAGTCTGTGGAACTCCTTGCCACAGGGTATGGTGATGGCTCTGGCCTGGATGCCTTTAAAAGAGGACTGGACAGATTTCTGGAGAATTCCATCACAGGTTACAAGTCATGATGGGTATATGCAACTTCCTGGTTTTAGAAGTAGGCTAGAAGTAGGCAGAATGCCAGGTGCAAGGGAGTGGCACCAGGATGCAGGTCTCTTGTTGCCTTGTGTGCTTCCTGTGGTATCTGGTGAGCCACTGTGTGGAAGCTGAACTAGATGGGCCTTTGGCCTGATCCAGCAGAGCTCTTGTGCTCGTAAGCAAAGGCAAAGTCTCCCTTCATCTAAGTCCTCCCCAACCCCAGTTTGTGCCAAAAAGCTCCTTAGGCTGCATCCTATGCACACTTTCTTGGGAATAAGACCCATTGAACACAATGAGATTAACTTACAAGTAGACATGCATAGACTTGCAGCTTAAGTTTTCATCCCAGGAATGACACCAAATCATCCTTAGAAGCATTTAAACAGGCATGGCTAGACTGTGGTGTCCTGGAGGTGGGTTTTATGAAACACCTGAAGCCCCAGTGTTGTGAACTGCTGAGGAATGTTGCCCTTCCCAACCCACTAAAATTTAAAATTGCCCATGGCAGTGGTTCTCAACCTGGTGGGTCACGATGCACCAGTTCTCGTAAAGGTCCTCCTGTCCCTTTAAGGGGCGGGGGAAGGGGAGAGGCAGGGAAGCAATCCCCAGGATTGCGTCCATATGGGGGGGGCGAGGTGGGGTGCTTGTGACTTACTTTATGAAGACAGGGCTGCAGCAAGCTGCAGGAGGTGCGGGGAACCCTGCGCCAGCCCTCTGCAGCGCTTGCGGAGACTTGGAACGTTCAGAGAAAGCGGGCACAAAGCACTTCTGTTTTGCAGGAGGTGTCAGTATATTTTGACATGTACATTACTCACCCTGGCACAGTGGTTGCATAAATCATGTGGATTCATGGCACAGTCACCCAAGGAGAATTAGCTATCCATGCTCAAGTCAAATGATTGCTCAAATGACTTATCCATGGCAAATATTCTCTGCATGATTCTTCCATTTGTAAGCTGATTTTCTGTATGGTTCTGCTAAGTGGTGAGGAGAAACTTGCTCCTGATCAGAAGGTCAGGGTATCTGGAGCTCTCTCAACTTCTGGGCACTGTCTGTGGTTACAGTATAAATGAGAATGTGCCAGTAAGACCTGGCCCTGCCCCACGCATTGACTCAGCCTGCTCTCCGCATGGAGAGGTGAGGTGAGGTTAGGGGCATGTTGGCAGTGGAGACAGGCAGGTCAGCACTCATGGTTACAGTTTGTCTCATCAGGGCTAGAGATTCACCTTAGAACTTGGCAGGACAATACAGAGATAGTACATATTGAAGATCATATATCCCGAGGGCAAGCTCTCCCTCAAACCAAGTTACTGTATTTTTCGCTCCATAAGACGCACTTTTTCCCCCCAAAAAAGTGGGGGGGGGGAGTGTGTGCATCTTATGGAGTGAATACTGGGGGCAAGGTCCGCACCTGGGGCAAGGTCCTCATTTGCACAGGCGCCACAGGGGGAGGGCAGGCGGAGAACAAAGGGGGCAAGGTCTGCACCGGGGGCAAAGTCCTCATTTGCACAGGCGCCACGGGGGAGGGCAGGCGGAGAACAAAGGGGGCAAGGTTCGCACAGGGGCAAGGTCCTCATTTGCACAGGCGCCACAGGGGGAGTGCAGGTTGAGAACAAAGGGGGCAAGGTCCGCACCGGGTGCAAGGTCCTCATTTGCACAGGCGCCACAGGGGGAGTGCAGGCGGAGAACAAAGGGGGCAAGGTCCGCACCGGGTGCAAGGTCCTCATTTGCACAGGCGCCACAGGGGGAGTGCAGGCGGAGAACAAAGGGGGCAAGGTCCGCACCGGGGGCAAGGTCCTCATTTGTACAGGCGCCACAGGGGGAGTGCAGGCGGAGAACAAAGGGGGCAAGGTTCGCACCGGGGGCAAGGTCCTCATTTGCACAGGCGCCACAGGGGGAGTGCAGGTGGAGAACAAAGGGGGCAAGGTTCGCACCGGGGGCAAGGTCCTCATTTGCACAGGCGCCACAGGGGGAGTGCAGGCGGAGAACAAAGGGGGCAAGGTCCGCACCGGGTGCAAGGTCCTCATTTGCACAGGCGCCACAGGGGGAGTGCAGGCGGAGAACAAAGGGGGCAAGGTCCGCACCGGGGGCAAGGTCCTCATTTGTACAGGCGCCACAGGGGGAGTGCAGGCGGAGAACAAAGGGGGCAAGGTTCGCACCGGGGGCAAGGTCCTCATTTGCACAGGCGCCACAGGGGGAGTGCAGGTGGAGAACAAAGGGGGCAAGGTTCGCACCGGGGGCAAGGTCCTCATTTGCACAGGCGCCACAGGGGGAGTGCAGGCGGAGAACAAAGGGGGCAAGGTTCGCACCGGGGGCAAGGTCCTCATTTGCACAGGCGCCACAGGGGGAGTGCAGGCGGAGAACAAAGGGGGCAAGGTTCGCACCGGGGGCAAGGTCCTCATTTGCACAGGCGCCACAGGGGGAGGGCAGGCGGAGAACAAAGGGGGCAAGGTTCGCACCGGGGGCAAGGTCCTCATTTGCACAGGCGCCACAGGGGGAGTGCAGGCGGAGAACAAAGGGGGCAAGGTTCGCACCGGGGGCAAGGTCCTCATTTGCACAGGCGCCACAGGGGGAGTGCAGGTGGAGAACAAAGGGGGCAAGGTCCGCACCGGGGGCAAGGTCCTCATTTGCACAGGCGCCACAGGGGGAGTGCAGGCGGAGAACAAAGGGGGCAAGGTCCGCACCGGGTGCAAGGTCCTCATTTGCACAGGCGCCACAGGGGGAGTGCAGGCGGAGAACAAAGGGGGCAAGGTTCGCACCGGGGGCAAGGTCCTCATTTGCACAGGCGCCACAGGGGGAGTGCAGGTGGAGAACAAAGGGGGCAAGGTCCGCACCGGGGGCAAGGTCCTCATTTGCACAGGCGCCACAGGGGGAGGGCAGGCGGAGAACAAAGGGGGCAAGGTTCGCACCGGGGGCAAGGTCCTCATTTGCACAGGCGCCACAGGGGGAGTGCAGGTGGAGAACAAAGGGGGCAAGGTCCACACCGGGGGCAAGGTCCTCATTTGCACAGGCGCCACGGGGGGAGGGCAGGCGGAGAACAAAGGGGGCAAGGTTCGCACCGGGGGCAAGGTCCTCATTTGCACAGGCGCCACAGGGGGAGTGCAGGTGGAGAACAAAGGGGGCAAGGTCCGCACCGGGGGCAAGGTCCTCATTTGCACAGGCGCCACAGGGGGAGGGCAGGCGGAGAACAAAGGGGGCAAGGTCCGCACCGGGTGCAAGGTCCTCATTTGCACAGGCGCCACGGGGGAGGGCAGGTGGAGAACAAAGGGGGCAAGGTCCACACCGGGGGCAAGGTCCTCATTTGCACAGGCGCCACAGGGGGAGGGCAGGCGGAGAACAAAGGGGGCAAGGTCCGCACCGGGTGCAAGGTCCTCATTTGCACAGGCGCCACGGGGGAGGGCAGGCGGAGAACAAAGGGGGCAAGGTCCGCACCGGGTGCAAGGTCCTCATTTGCACAGGCGCCACAGGGGGAGTGCAGGCGGAGAACAAAGGGGGCAAGGTCCGCACCGGGGGCAAGGTCCTCATTTGCACAGGCGCCACAGGGGGAGTGCAGGTGGAGAACAAAGGGGGCAAGGTCCGCACCGGGGGCAAGGTCCTCATTTGCACAGGCGCCACAGGGGGAGTGCAGGTGGAGAACAAAGGGGGCAAGGTCCGCACCGGGGGCAAGGTCCTCATTTGCACAGGCGCCACGGGGGAGGGCAGGTAGAGAACAAAGGGGGCAAGGTCCGCACCGGGTGCAAGGTCCTCATTTGCACAGGCGCCACAGGGGGAGTGCAGGTGGAGAACAAAGGGGGCAAGGTCCGCACCGGGGGCAAGGTCCTCATTTGCACAGGCGCCACAGGGGGAGTGCAGGCGGAGAACAAAGGGGGCAAGGTCCGCACCGGGTGCAAGGTCCTCATTTGCACAGGCGCCACAGGGGGAGTGCAGGTGGAGAACAAAGGGGGCAAGGTCCGCACCGGGGGCAAGGTCCTCATTTGCACAGGTGCCACGGGGGAGGGCAGGTGGAGAACAAAGGGGGCAAGGTCCGCACCGGGGGCAAGGTCCTCATTTGCACAGGTGCCACGGGGGAGGGCAGGTGGAGAACAAAGGGGGCAAGGTCCGCACCGGGGGCAAGGTCCTCATTTGCACAGGCGCCACAGGGGGAGTGCAGGTGGAGAACAAAGGGGGCAAGGTCCGCACCGGGTGCAAGGTCCTCATTTGCACAGGTGCCACGGGGGAGGGCAGGTGGAGAACAAAGGGGGCAAGGTCCGCACCGGGGGCAAGGTCCTCATTTGCACAGGTGCCACGGGGGAGGGCAGGTGGAGAACAAAGGGGGCAAGGTCCGCACCGGGGGCAAGGTCCTCATTTGCACAGGCGCCACAGGGGGAGTGCAGGCGGAGAACAAAGGGGGCAAGGTCCGCACCGGGTGCAAGGTCCTCATTTGCACAGGCGCCACAGGGGGAGTGCAGGTGGAGAACAAAGGGGGCAAGGTCCGCACCGGGGGCAAGGTCCTCATTTGCACAGGCGCCACAGGGGGAGTGCAGGCGGAGAACAAAGGGGGCAAGGTCCGCACCGGGGGCAAGGTCCTCATTTGCACAGGCGCCACAGGGGGAGTGCAGGCGGAGAACAAAGGGGGCAAGGTTCGCACCGGGGGCAAGGTCCTCATTTGCACAGGCGCCACAGGGGGAGTGCAGGCGGAGAACAAAGGGGGCAAGGTCCGCACCGGGGGCAAGGTCCTCATTTGCACAGGCGCCACAGGGGGAGTGCAGGCGGAGAACAAAGGGGGCAAGGTTCGCACCGGGGGCAAGGTCCTCATTTGCACAGGCGCCACAGGGGGAGTGCAGGCGGAGAACAAAGGGGGCAAGGTCCGCACCGGGGGCAAGGTCCTCATTTGCACAGGCGCCACAGGGGGAGTGCAGGCGGAGAACAAAGGGGGCAAGGTTCGCACCGGGGGCAAGGTCCTCATTTGCACAGGCGCCACGGGGGAGGGCAGGTGGAGAACAAAGGGGGCAAGGTTCGCACCGGGGGCAAGGTCCTCATTTGCACAGGCGCCACAGGGGGAGTGCAGGCGGAGAACAAAGGGGGCAAGGTCCGCACCGGGGGCAAGGTCCTCATTTGCACAGGCGCCACAGGGGGAGTGCAGGCGGAGAACAAAGGGGGCAAGGTTCGCACCGGGGGCAAGGTCCTCATTTGCACAGGCGCCACGGGGGAGTGCAGGCGGAGAACAAAGGGGGCAAGGTCCGCACCGGGTGCAAGGTCCTCATTTGCACAGGCGCCACAGGGGGAGTGCAGGCGGAGAACAAAGGGGGCAAGGTCCGCACCGGGTGCAAGGTCCTCATTTGCACAGGCGCCACAGGGGGAGTGCAGGCGGAGAACAAAGGGGGCAAGGTCCGCACCGGGGGCAAGGTCCTCATTTGCACAGGCGCCACAGGGGGAGTGCAGGCGGAGAACAAAGGGGGCAAGGTTCGCACCGGGGGCAAGGTCCTCATTTGCACAGGCGCCACGGGGGAGGGCAGGTGGAGAACAAAGGGGGCAAGGTCCACACCGGGGGCAAGGTCCTCATTTGCACAGGCGCCACAGGGGGAGTGCAGGCGGAGAACAATGGGGGCAAGGTCCGCACCGGGTGCAAGGTCCTCATTTGCACAGGCGCCACAGGGGGAGTGCAGGCGGAGAACAAAGGGGGCAAGGTCCGCACCGGGTGCAAGGTCCTCATTTGCACAGGCGCCACAGGGGGAGTGCAGGCGGAGAACAAAGGGGGCAAGGTCCGCACCGGGTGCAAGGTCCTCATTTGCACAGGCGCCACAGGGGGAGTGCAGGCGGAGAACAAAGGGGGCAAGGTCCGCACCGGGGGCAAGGTCCTCATTTGCACAGGCGCCACAGGGGGAGTGCAGGTGGAGAACAAAGGGGGCAAGGTTCGCACCGGGGGCAAGGTCCTCATTTGCACAGGCGCCACGGGGGAGGGCAGGTGGAGAACAAAGGGGGCAAGGTCCGCACCGGGGGCAAGGTCCTCATTTGCACAGGCGCCACAGGGGGAGTGCAGGCGGAGAGCAAAGGGGGCAAGGTCCGCACCGGGTGCAAGGTCCTCATTTGCACAGGCGCCACAGGGGGAGTGCAGGCGGAGAACAAAGGGGGCAAGGTCCGCACCGGGGGCAAGGTCCTCATTTGCACAGGCGCCACAGGGGGAGTGCAGGCGGAGAACAAAGGGGGCAAGGTCCGCACCGGGGGCAAGGTCCTCATTTGCACAGGCGCCACAGGGGGAGTGCAGGCGGAGAACATAGGGGGCAAGGTCCGCACCGGGTGCAAGGTCCTCATTTGCACAGGCGCCACAGGGGGAGTGCAGGCGGAGAACAAAGGGGGCAAGGTCCGCACCGGGGGCAAGGTCCTCATTTGCACAGGCGCCACAGGGGGAGTGCAGGTGGAGAACAAAGGGGGCAAGGTCCGCACCGGGTGCAAGGTCCTCATTTGCACAGGCGCCACAGGGGGAGTGCAGGTGGAGAACAAATGGGGCAAGGTCCGCACCGGGTGCAAGGTCCTCATTTGCACAGGCGCCACAGGGGGAGTGCAGGCGGAGAACAAAGGGGGCAAGGTCCGCACCGGGGGCAAGGTCCTCATTTGCACAGGCGCCACAGGGGGAGGGCAGGCAGAGAACAAAGGGGGCAAGGTCCGCACCGGGGGCAAGGTCCTCATTTGCACAGGTGCCACAGTGGGAGGGCAGGCGGAGAACAAAGGGGGCAAGGTCCGCACTGGGGGGCAAGGTCCTCATTTGCACAGGCGCCACAGGGGGAGGGCAGGTTGAGAACAAAGGGGGCAAGGTCCGCACCGGGGGCAAGGTCCTCATTTGCACAGGCGCCACAGGGGGAGTGCAGGCGGAGAACAAAGGGGGCAAGGTTCGCACCGGGGGCAAGGTCCTCATTTGCACAGGCGCCACAGGGGGAGTGCAGGCGGAGAACAAAGGGGGCAAGGTCCGCACCGGGGGCAAGGTCCTCATTTGCACAGGCGCCACAGGGGGAGTGCAGGCGGAGAACAAAGGGGGCAAGGTTCGCACCGGGGGCAAGGTCCTCATTTGCACAGGCGCCACGGGGGAGGGCAGGTGGAGAACAAAGGGGGCAAGGTCCGCACCGGGGGCAAGGTCCTCATTTGCACAGGCGCCACAGGGGGAGTGCAGGCGGAGAACAAAGGGGGCAAGGTCCGCACCGGGTGCAAGGTCCTCATTTGCACAGGCGCCACAGGGGGAGTGCAGGCGGAGAACAAAGGGGGCAAGGTCCGCACCGGGTGCAAGGTCCTCATTTGCACAGGCGCCACAGGGGGAGTGCAGGCGGAGAACAAAGGGGGCAAGGTCCGCACCGGGGGCAAGGTCCTCATTTGCACAGGCGCCACAGGGGGAGTGCAGGTGGAGAACAAAGGGGGCAAGGTTCGCACCGGGGGCAAGGTCCTCATTTGCACAGGCGCCACGGGGGAGGGCAGGTGGAGAACAAAGGGGGCAAGGTCCGCACCGGGGGCAAGGTCCTCATTTGCACAGGCGCCACAGGGGGAGTGCAGGCGGAGAACAAAGGGGGCAAGGTCCGCACCGGGTGCAAGGTCCTCATTTGCACAGGCGCCACAGGGGGAGTGCAGGCGGAGAACAAAGGGGGCAAGGTCCGCACCGGGGGCAAGGTCCTCATTTGCACAGGCGCCACAGGGGGAGTGCAGGCGGAGAACAAAGGGGGCAAGGTCCGCACCGGGGGCAAGGTCCTCATTTGCACAGGCGCCACAGGGGGAGTGCAGGCGGAGAACAAAGGGGGCAAGGTCCGCACCGGGTGCAAGGTCCTCATTTGCACAGGCGCCACAGGGGGAGTGCAGGCGGAGAACAAAGGGGGCAAGGTCCGCACCGGGGGCAAGGTCCTCATTTGCACAGGCGCCACAGGGGGAGTGCAGGCGGAGAACAAAGGGGGCAAGGTCCGCACCGGGTGCAAGGTCCTCATTTGCACAGGCGCCACAGGGGGAGTGCAGGTGGAGAACAAAGGGGGCAAGGTCCGCACCGGGGGCAAGGTCCTCATTTGCACAGGCGCCACAGGGGGAGTGCAGGCGGAGAACAAATGGGGCAAGGTCCGCACCGGGTGCAAGGTCCTCATTTGCACAGGCGCCACAGGGGGAGTGCAGGTGGAGAACAAAGGGGGCAAGGTCCGCACCGGGGGCAAGGTCCTCATTTGCACAGGCGCCACAGGGGGAGTGCAGGTGGAGAACAAATGGGGCAAGGCCCGCACCGGGTGCAAGGTCCTCATTTGCACAGGTGCCACAGGGGGAGTGCAGGTGGAGAACAAAGGGGGCAAGGTCCGCACCGGGTGCAAGGTCCTCATTTGCACAGGCGCCACAGGGGGAGTGCAGGTGGAGAACAAAGGGGGCAAGGTCCGCACCGGGGGCAAGGTCCTCATTTGCACAGGCGCCACAGGGGGAGTGCAGGTGGAGAACAAATGGGGCAAGGTCCGCACCGGGTGCAAGGTCCTCATTTGCACAGGCGCCACAGGGGGAGTGCAGGCGGAGAACAAAGGGGGCAAGGTCCGCACCGGGGGCAAGGTCCTCATTTGCACAGGCGCCACAGGGGGAGGGCAGGCGGAGAACAAAGGGGGCAAGGTCCGCACCGGGGGCAAGGTCCTCATTTGCACAGGTGCCACAGTGGGAGGGCAGGCGGAGAACAAAGGGGGCAAGGTCCGCACTGGGGGGCAAGGTCCTCATTTGCACAGGCGCCACAGGGGGAGGGCAGGTTGAGAACAAAGGGGGCAAGGTCTGCACTGGGGGGCAAGGTCCTCATTTGCACAGGCACCACAGGGGGAGGGCAGGCTTACTTTAAAAGTGAGTTTTCCTCCTCTAAAAACTAGATTCATCTTATGGAGCAAAAAATGCTGTTGTTTCATCATCTGTATCCTCCTGCCAAAGAGGTTGGGGGAATTTGACCACATGTTTCTCCCATTTGACCATTTCCATGTGTGGTCAAATGGCTGTTTAAATTCATGGCTTACTACATGTTTAAATGCATTCACAGTCAAAAGTAGCCAAGCATTTCTCAGCTTCATCAGAGAGACCAATTCACCTCACCCCTGTTTTTTTTGCCAGGTGTACTCAGGAGAACGGCTGTGTCATCTTAGCTTTTGAGAATCCTTCTACTTTCAAGATAACTTTGAAAAAAAAAATGACTGCCAAGTGATGTGTGCAAACTGCATAATTTCCCAAGCTTTAAAAACATGACAGTTTGCATAAGGGTACTTTTCTCCCTCTTTTTAATGAGCTGCATGGCCAGCAAGTGACAGAATTAGCTAAACAATGAATTAGTCATAAAGCTTTATGATGTTGCGGGTATTTGCCAGGGACGGCTAATTTGCTCAGCAATGGAATCCTTGCATGATAGCAACGTATGGCGAAAGATTTCCCACAATCATATTGCCTGCAATTTTCATGCTCCTCTTTATGGGGACTGTTTTACTTGAGCAATGCACAGGGGAACCTGAGGCAATCCCGCCAAAAAGTAAGTGTGAAGACAGCATTGCAGGCATTGTGAAAACTCCTCAGGAGGATAAAAAGTAAGAAGAAATAAAGCAGTCAGGAGCAAAAAATAATCAAATGATAGCTCATTTCGTTAAAGAGCTTTGACCATAGAAGCCTTTATTATATAGAACAATTAACCTATGGCACATGCTCTTCAGAAACAATCCAGCCAGACTCTGAGGTGCATAAGCTGCATTCTAGACAATTATATATCACACAGCGGGAATCCTGTTCAACTGTGGGAATGGGTATGGCTTTGCCTCCCATTCTCTTGGCCCCTGCACCACCATCCCTTGGAACCTTTTCCTCTGCCTGCTGCCCCATTTTCTCCTTAAGCTCCCATCTTCTTTCCTATCCCACTGAGACTTATCCAACTGCTGCCTGTCTGCAGCCGCGTAATTGATATTTGGGTTGGAAACACCTGCTCAGTGAATGGAGCCAGGGGCAGATTTGGAAATATCAGGTGATTGAGTCTTAACAGCTTTGTGCAAGTGCAGGAGTGGACCCTGGGAGGTTTTCTTAGCAACTTTGGGTATGGAGTGCAGATATTTTTGGCAGACCGAGAGGCTGTACTGGTGAGTTTTGGCAGACCTGAAAGATTTTGGAGGGAAGTGTGAGATCAAAATATATTTGCACACTTATTTGGTGTTTATTCACCAAAACCTGGTATTTTCATAAGGAAAATCTAGAATTGTCCATTTTTGAGACAAAAAAAGTTTCAGCCTACATAATGTGCTCTTTCAACAACTACCAGAGTTCCACATGGAGATCAGAAAAGTTAGCAGATTTGGCAGCATAGCAGGAGGGAGGGATAAGCACCATAATAATTGGGAATTCATGAGTAAATAGTAATGTTTTCTTAATACAACATTAGTATTAATATTACTGTTTTATTAAAGTTAAATCATCCATCATCATCATCTCAGGTACCGTATGAACCAGTGCTGCTGATATGATTTACAAAATCCAAACATGTACGGGTATGTGAGTCAAGACACGGATATCCAGAATGCATAGAAGTGACACTAGATTGCAAGGACAGGGAACAGGGAAAGAGCATTGCAACTCTTGTACACTTACTATGCCTTGTCAAACTGTTTATACAGTTATTGTATGTTAACTGTGGATTAAATACAGATCAGGCAGAAGAAAATGTAAGAAGTTTAACAAGGTACTTGAGGAAGACCAAGGTCTGTGTTATCATTAGGCTAACTAGGCAGCTGCCTAAGGCACAGATCTCAGAGTACTGACCTTTGAGGGGCACAGCTTTCTACAGATTTTTTTAAAAACCATGTAAAAATGCAACTAATAATGTGTGTGTGTGTGTGTGTGTGTGTGTGTGTGTGTGTGTGTGTGTGTGTGTGTGTGTGTGTGTGTTAAGATAAACACCACAACAGTGCTATGGAATACAGTCAAGTCTAATGAAAAATTTCTATATTCTTTCTATTGCCTTGGGTGCAAAATAGCCTGGCACTGGCCCTTTATAAGAGCCCAATCCTATGCATGTCTACTCAGAAGTAAGCCCCATTAGTGGGGCCTACACCTAGGAAAGTGTGGATAGGATTACAGCCTCAGGGTCCAATCCTATTCAATTTTCCAGTGCTGGTGTAGCTTTGCCAATGGGGCATGCACTCAGTGGCATCACAAGGGTTCGAATCACCCAGTGCGAGATGCCAGTGCTTCACCCCCCATGCAGTGGGCGGGGCAATACCCCAGGTGGTGGGTGTAGTGATGTACCATCACTCTGCCCCCACTGGTTTTTGGCTGTACCTTTTGATAGAACAAAGATAGAACACATTCTGCATGAAATTACGCATTGATTGATATATAACATGATGGTATTATTCTTCCAAATTATGATTTTAGTTATTTTGGTCACTAGGTGTCTCTCCCCCCCCCCCCCGTCAACTTACTAACACCTTATTGCAGCAGTTATCAAACGTTTAGCACTGGGACCCACTTTTTAGAATGACAACCCGTCCAAGACCCACCAGAAGTTATGTCATGGTTGAAGTGACATCATCAGACAAATTAAAATAAATAAGTATAAATAATTAAAGTAAAACAAATTAAATAAGCAGAAGCCAGCCCTGTTCCACCAAGTGAATTTCCTCTGCAGCCTGCCTGCAATAACACCCCTCCTCCAAAACCAGTAAGGTTTTCAGTCCTACCCAGTGCCCAGTTCAATTTAAGAACTTCTGTTTAAACCAGATGACTGTCAGGATCCACCTGTCTTTGCAAGTCTCAAAAAGGTTCACCAGTTGAAGCCTCTGTTTTGATCCTTTTTAGAGGGGGGAGGCTGCCTTCTAGAGCACTTGTTTAGCTCCAGGTGCAAAGGATCAGGACCATTCTGGTAGCTCTGCACTCTCCTTCACCTGATCTTCCACACCAGCCAAGGGATGTTTGCTTACTCTTGAGTAAAGACAACCATGAGGCTTAGTTTTGCTTTCCATAGGGCTCAATACATTTATCTGCTTGGAGGAAGGGACTTCCTTCTCAGGTGTTTTTGGAGGCTGGTTTCATTGGATCAGGACCATTCTGATGTCATTGGATTCCTCTCAGCCTGCCCTTTCCGATGGACTAAGGCAAGTATGCCTACTCATGAGTAAACGAACAATACAACTCACTTTCCATAGAGATCCAAGCATTTTTTGTTCTCCAGTTTTTTGGCCATAACATTTGATAGAAAGGAGATATTTCACTCAAGATTTTTGCATTGCATTCCACTCAAAATTCCACATCCAACAGTATATAATATGATGGGGTGACTCCTAACCACTGCAATTTTAGCATGTCATCCCCCAGCACGCATCACCCCTCTGTGCGCGTCACCCGGTGCGGTCCGCACCCCCCCGCACTCTCCTAGCGATGCCACTGCATGCACTGCATGCCTCATCACAGACGCCCCCTCAAGGCATGGGAACATTTGTTCCCTTGCCACAGGGCTGCATTGCGGCTGCACTGATGCTGGAAAGTTGGATAGAATTAGGCCCTCAGACACCTACCAAACTGACATTGTCTTCTGTGGGGCGTGGGATATGGGGGCCCCTCATGCTATCAGTTTCTATGAGACCAAGATAAATTGTATATGGCCATTGACTGAAGCTAGGCCACTTCATGTCAGGAGTGCAGAGAAAATTTTAGCCTCACTGACCTCACATCATTTTTGTGAAAACAAAAAGAAAGGTTCTATGTACACCTTGAGCTGGTGTACATAGGGTGGAGGAAGGGTGGAATAAAGATGTGAAAAATAAATAGTAAATAAAATAGTGTCTGAGCTTTTAAGCAGCACATTAGCTCCCCCTCAACTGCATCTGTGATTGCACCCCATTTGCTGCATCCCACAGAATGAGCACTACAGACCACAAAGCCACTTCTGAATTTATATAGTGTAAAATCTTTAATGGCACAGCCCCTCTCTGGGCTAAAATAAATGAACACAAGTCCCATGTGATGTATCAATTGCTGGGCCATACCATTTCAGAACATGTGTGTGATCAAACATTTGAATACACCCCAGCAGAAAATATTCTCTAAACATTCCCTTAGTGGGATCAAGAACACTATGTTGCTGTCCACAATAGCAACCCATGCCATGTTCCCTTCCTAATGAGCACCCTTGAGCTAATGCAAGTTGTTCTGCCAAATTCCCAATCCAGTCTCTGCATGGAGAATTATGTCCACTTTTAGCACCCTTTTCTCACCCAAGAATGACCCTGGAACTGCCTTGCAGACCCTGGTTCTGACCCTGGTGCTGGACCCCACCTCCAGGGTAGCTCACCTGTTCAACTTGCAGAGGTCCTCTCTCCTACCAGCAGCCTCCCACCAGTACAGCAGCCCCTCACCAAACTCCTCAGCAGGCTTTGGGTACAGCAGCCACACACCAAACTCCAGTGTCTCCAGCAGTCTGTTCCAGCAGTCTCCAAAGTCCATTCACCATCAATTCCTTAGTCCATTAATCCAGTCTGTTAGTCACAAAGTCAGTCAGAGTATCCAAGTCAAAGTCCAAAATCAATAAGCCAAGTCACAGTCTAAGGTCGGTCCGGTCCAGTCTGGTCTCCTCTCCTCCCTGCACTCCTTCTCCAACCCTGCCTCAGGTGCTCCTTATATCCCTGAGGGCCCTATTGCCCTCAAGTGGCTGCAGCTGTGTAGCGCACTCTGCTGGATGCCCAGGCCTTACCCTTAAAGGGGCCACTGCTGAAACCACATCTACCTCCTCCCCAGATCTTCCACAATTCCAATACACAAGTCCCTTATACCGGCCCAGAGGTGTCACGAAAGTGCCATCAAGCACTTTCACACCACCAGGAGAGGAGGAAGCCCGGTGCACATCCTTACACCAGCCTCTGGAGGCTGACACGGGCCTCACAGAGCTGGTGCACCGATGCATACAAGTTCGGCAGGTGTGGGGGCTTGGGGATGGCAGGGGGAGGGCAGAATGGGGACATGCCAGGGCAGGAGGAAGGTGTGTGGTGGGCAGGCTGAGGCCAAGCAGGGAGTGGGGCCATGATCTGGCACTTGGGCTGGATCCTGACCCCACTCCTGGCACAGCACTGGGCTACTCAGATCTGGGCCACCTCTTTAGGTGGCTAAGATTTGAGCAGACCCACTAGGGCTGCTGCCAGGGTAAGGGGAATGAATTCCCCTTGCCCCCAGCTGAGCAGCAGGGAGCCCCAACCTCACACTGGATATGGGGCAGGCCAACTGGCCTGCCCCTGTTCCAACGCAGGTTAGGATTGGGCTGATAATCATTTTGTCAGTTTCCAAAACTTGCACCTCCTTGCTCCTCCTTGATTGCTAATTTTGACTGAGAGCCCATCAATGCACTAATGTCCAGGTCACATTTTTCCATTACTCCATAATTTTGCCCAGAGAAGGGGAACTTTCACATGGGCTTTGCCTTTCTAACAACAGCCTCATCTTCCTAATCATGTTGTTCTATCCACTTAGCATTCCACATCACACTCAAGCACATACGCTCCTGCTATTTGCATTTTTCTGACTTGGGTCCCCTCCTTTTCTTGAAACATTAAAAAAAAATCTTTTTTTTTTTAAATCAGCCCAAGGTGAGATTAGCCATAGCAAATGGACAGTGCATAAAACTTTCTAGGCATTCAGTCAGCCATACCTTGACAGGTTTGCAGCTCTTACAGCGGGTTATTAAATTTTTGAGAAACTTAAAAGGACACTGTCAAGGTGTTTATAATGATTTTTTCCCTTTCTACTAATATTTTAAATACACCTAACATGCTTAAATAGTAACGGAGTGACATTCCTAAGCATAACCCAAGCAAATCTCAGAAAAAAACTCTCCTCTCCCTCCCCAGCTTCCTCGCCATCATGTCTCAATCCTGCCCTGGAGGATGCACCTGGATTCAAAGAGTAGCTGTTTTCTTGTCTTCTAGTTCTGTGATGAGTTCCAATCATGACGGTAATGAGAGCTCATTACAGTGGAGGAGGTTTCTTCTTGCCTAATTACTGGTGTTTACTTAGAAACACTGGAGTGTGCCATTGCTTGAACCCCTACAGTCCAAACTGAAATATGTTTACTCAAAAGTAAGTATGGCCAAGTTCACCAAGATGTTGAGCTGGTAATTAGTGCAGCATCAAGACATCTCACCCCAGCTAGCCCCTTTTTATTAAGAGCTATATCCAAGGTGAATTCAAACAATGAAAGCCTGGAGCTGGGCTCTCCAATTTGGGATTGAACCAGCCAGAGATCAGTAGCAAAGATGCAGGGGGGCACTGCACAAAGTTTTTCAGGGTGCCTCAACTTGTTGTGGAAGCAGCTCCTTGCCTTCAGAGACATTGCTCTCACTGCCCAGAATGACTCTGAAGGTGAGGGGGAAGGGCCACTTCCATGGCATGTTGAGTCACCTTACAAAACTTAGCACTGTGCCCCCCCTTATAGCTACACTACTGCCAGGGACGGCCCACCTGATGTCTGAGATGGCATGCCAAATGCTCCCCCCTTACCCAATGATGTGCTACCCTCTGCTTCCTTCTCCAATGATCTAATTCAACACTCTCCTCGACATTTCCACTTCTTCTCTGCCCCACTCTCATTTTCTAATCTGGAGGGTTGAAGGAGGAGGAGGAGCAAGTAGGCAGATGAAGATGGGTTTGCCTCTCCCACACTAATGTGCCACCTGAGGCAAATGATCTCAGTTGATGTCTTATCCTAATTTTGGAATCCTGCTGACCATGCCAATTTGTCCTGTCCAAATATCTCAACTCCCTTCTAATGCCCAGTTTTTGGATAATTAACACCCTCTTTATCTCTAGAACAACTACTGTGGTGTGCAAAGGAATGAACACAGAACTCCTTATCTATAGCAACTACCCAAATTTATTGCTATGAACACAGGCACTCCTTGCAAGTCCTCTTGTCCAGAGACATTCCCTCCCCAAAACTCCACTTAACTCAGTGGGTAAAGGTCTGAAGTCTCCAATTCAAGTCCAATCCGGTCTCCAAAGCACAGTCCAGTCTTCCCAGTCTTCTGTGTCCTCCAGCAGAGTCCTGGCAGTTCCCTTCTCCTGTAGGTCTGGGTCAGGCAGCCCTCTTGGTCTGGTTCCCTTTGGGTCAGCATCCTACTCTCCCGGCCAGGTCAGCATCCTGCTCCTTTGGTCCTTCTGAAGCTGCTTTTTTATCCTTTGTGTCCTATTAAGTACAAATGCAGCTCAGCTGTAAGCTACCTCCTTAGCTCCTTCAAAGCCCCATCAAGGTCAAATGAAGCTCAGGTGTCCAACCAGGTCTCCATTGGCCTTGATTGATTACAGCTGTGGAGCCAGCCCTGCCCTTCCCAGAGCTGTCAAGCAGCTGTCAAAACATGGAATTGCTGGCAACACCACATCATCCACCTGATGATCTTCTGATCTTCCATTACAGTTGATCTCATGGATGGTCACGCCCTGCCACAAACAGAACACAACCCAGCATCCAGCAGCTCAAGAATCCTGTTGTTGCTGCTTACTTGTGGGGGGAAAAGGGGGGGGGGTGCTGCTTACTTGGGAGAAAAGTGAGTACTCTTAAGCTACTGCCATGCCCATGAAACACTGATGGTTTGTGGTCAGCATGGTGGGCCACAAGTTGGGCAGGTTTAGTTTAGAACCAGTTTGTAGGCCAGAGATACATACAGTCCTAAAGCCTGATCACACATGGTCCAAAATACAATGTGTTTGGAGGGGGAGGAAAAGAGACTACCTTAGTATGTATGTAACCCCCTGCTCATTGTTCTCACCTCATTGGACTAATATTAGCATTTTAACTGTAAAAACATATTTACATGCATGACAAATGGTCATAATCGCAACTGGCTATTTATGGACTATGAAATGTTTCAGTTAATGTTGACAATTATCTCTTTTCCTGTTTAAATTTTCCAAGGGGCCAAGACGGACATGCTTACTGCATGGCC
The DNA here is from genome assembly GCF_035046505.1 of Tiliqua scincoides. NCBI lineage: Eukaryota > Metazoa > Chordata > Lepidosauria > Squamata > Scincidae > Tiliqua > Tiliqua scincoides. The sequence continues at coordinate 98,890,492 of NC_089824.1, read as the reverse complement.
TTTTAAAGGTTTAATTATGAATGGAGCTTTATAACGATGAAGGAATCTTTTTTTTTTTCCCCCCCAATGATTTGAAATGAAATTGTGTAAGCAATGCTTATTTCTCCGTGGGACAGCAGCTTCCTGTGTTTGCTCTCACCTATCCAATTGGTGTCCTTTGCATTCTTTTCATGCTTTTCATTTCAGGCTCGTTAATCAATATGCTAATGACATGACACCAGTTCTCCACTGAGCTGTCTCCCCAGTGCTTTCCGAACACCAACAAATATTAGCTGATCTCTTGCCACCTAAGTCGAGGCTCACAGTCATCTGGAAACCCCGCTTCAGAAGTACTGAATTTCTCAAACAATGGGGCTTACCAAGGCTGAGATAAGTTAAGTAGAAGAGTGATTCCTTGGTGTAATCAGGCAAGGCAGCACAGTCCCCTACTGGAGATTAGGGCTTGATCTTTGAAACTGATCTCCCAATCAGGGCAACGCTGAGGACAAAGCTTGAATAGCATTTTGGAAACAATGGGTGAAATTTATATTCTTTTTGATCCAATGGTCCAATGACAGCTGACTTCACTTGGAGCCCGAACTTAACATAATGATTTTGATTAAATTGCATTATGAAAAGCCTGCCACCCTTTGCATGCTTATGTGGAGGTAAACCCCACTGAACCCCATAGTACCTACTCTGGAATAAGCATGCTATGTGCCACTTAGTCCTTCATAGGAACTTTAGGACCAAATGGACTCTCATTATCCTTGCATTAGCATGGTAAACTAGGTGAAGTGTTGGACTTGGACTGGAGATGCATTGGTTCAAATGTCTAGCCAACTGTGGCTTACCCAATGGCTTTGCTCTCCACGATCAAACTAGATGTGATGGGGACTGTCACATTGTCTGCCTCATTCACATAATGAGGATGAGGAGATCTACTTTTTACAATAAAAAGGGTATGTGGGTGAGGGAAATGGAAACTTCTTTCGCCTGACCTCTTCCTAGTTCTGACCTGAGAGCATGTCTGGTTCTGGGACTTGACTCTCTTTGTGGTAGACCAAGGAATAGCCACAGCTTTGTTGCCGTATCAGTGCTGCTGAAAGAGCAATTGCATCGCTCATTTCACTGTCAGGTCTGTGTCCTTCACAGCTGGATAGTCGAAACATCCCGATGCTGGATTATTATGTGCAAGTATGTGCAAGCATCTCCCTCCCTGCCATGCAGCCCATCTTCCTGAAATGCCTTCAGAGTAACTCTGCAATTTACAGGGGAGTGTCTCAGGGTGTGTGTGGCTACAGAGCTTTCCCCTAACATATAGCTTTTGTCTGAGCTCAATAGTTAAGGATCACGGCACATCTGCACAGCAGTTGCCCATACTCCTAGTTTGACCCTATAGTGCATACCCAGAAGCATGGAATATTTGGGTAGCTTTCCAACTGCCTTTCCAAAAAGTAGGTAGCTTTCCAACTACATGGGGAGAGACACTGGATTCTGTTCTAGCATCAATTTGTCAGAACTGGACTTCTTGTTCCGATTTTGACAAAATCACCGAGGTTCAGTACCAGTTCCTGTTCCCTTGCTCTGATAGTTTTGGTGCCTCTCAAGGCTCCTGTATGTTGTATGTTATTATAGCACAATAATGTCAGCACAGCACAGAAGCTTTTGCACATGCAGAGCCTACAATACCCCTTAAGTCTCAAGGCCTATAATAGAATCCATCTGGATTCCTTCATGTTCTTAATATGGTTGATTTAACCTACTTCTACTATGTACATGACTGCAAATCTTTCACAGAATTTCACTTTAAGTGGAATTGAGTGACGTCTCTCCTTTTCTCCATGGACATTCTACTTAACTGGAAGTTGTCTATTTGGACTGACTAATCTGCATTAATCCTGTGATAGTTCTTGTTAGCCATGTGGGTAACTGCATGGATCTAAATCCCCAATATATGTGGACTAGAGGCATTGGATACACTGCATCTGTGGATCCAATTTGGAAAGAATCAGATGTCCCTTAGGCAGTTCAGGAGTCAGAGAAAATCTTGGTTACATGTAGTATCATTTTTGGGCAAAAGTTAAACAGATTCTTGAGTGTAAATTGCTTTTCAGCTTTAAACTGTCAGCTTTGAATATTATCCCTTCGACGAAAAGTCATCATTATACTTTATTGTTAAAGCCAGAGCCATAACATCTACTAAGCAGTTAATTCTTCAACCCCAGGCATCACCCCCTCCTTCCAAAGAAAACACACACAAGTCCAAACTAGAGCTAAAATGAATGTACTCCCCAAATTTCTCTTCTCAATGCTCTTTAGAAATATTGGTGTTGAATATTCTCAGGAAATTCAGGGAATTCTCCTTTGAGCATTCAGGGAATATTTGGTATCTGTCTTTGATATTTTAAAATATTTGATCTCTCTCTCTCTCTCTCTCTCTCTCTCTCTCTCTCTCTCTCTCTCTCTTATGCACACACACAAATAAGTCTGATGTTCCCCATCTCCTTTTTCCCCAACTGTTTCACTGTGACACTGACATCAGCAGAGCCAGGCTGAGAGTTCATTTTGTGGGTTGCTTCTCCCCTTCAGCTTGTCACGGAGGGTTCCCCCATCTCCCAAGCAATTTTTGTAACCCTGCTTACTTTCTTTCCTTGCTCCTCCTATCCCTGCCTTTATTTTTAATAAGCGCTTTTTAAGTTCTAACAGTTTATTAGCCTACTTGAATTCAGTCAGAGTTGTGCTCCAGTCCTCTTGGACTTCTGGCTATGTGGTACAGTGCAGGTTTGGGAAATCTTCACATCACTGAGAGGAAGGCTTTCAAGCATGTCTCCCACTGCTTGGCTTTGCCCTCACGGTGGCAGCCTACTTTTCCATTTCACCCCTGGGCAAAGGGTCAGATCTCAGGGAAGGAGGAGGCACTTGGCTTTTTACCAATCATCACAAAGACAGTTTAGATTTGACCAAAAATGATTGTAGCTGTGTAATGGTGCTTGGTATTTAATAATAATAATACTAATAATACAGGTATTTATATACCGCCTTTCTAGGTCCTCAGATTTCTCCTCAGACTTGATTCAAGGCAGTTTGGGGCATTTGGTGGGCCGCTGTGAGATACAGGAAGTTGGACTAGATGGGCCTATGGCCTGATCCAGTGGGGCTGTTCTTATGTTCTTATGTTCTTACATAGGCAGGCTAATTTAAATCCCCGTAGGGATTTTTACAATTGAAAGAAGGCTCTATCTTTCAAGAGCTACAACAATTCAGATGTTTCGTTCTGATCTGGCCTCCATCCTGGCCTCCATCCTCCCACACTCAGAGCAGATGGAATAACTCAGCTCAGCTTGTTAGCTGCTTCAAGGTCGCACGGTGCCGGTGGCCTCGAACTGGCGACCTTCGGATGTTATCTTCAGGCAAATGGAGGCTCAACCCTCTAGACCAGACTTCCTGCCCTATTTCACAGTGTTTAACAGCTAATAAGCAATCGAAGTAAATTTATTTATTTATGATTACCTTAAGTCTCATTCATCTGAGTGGGATTTAGGAATCCTATTTTTTGTAGGACCCAATGGTTCTTTGTGTGAACCCAAAGGTTCTTAGTGCAAGACAGCATAGTATACCTGACATGCAATGGCATTTAGCATCTGGCCAGATGCTTCATATTCTATGATATATTTTATTTCAATATTTAATATGTAACAATTAATCCTGGACAGTGTTTGATCATTGTCATGTATTTAGTATTTAATGGCATCTGATGGTTGGCATGCAGAAGTTTTCAGAATCTGGCAGCATATAATGGATGATGTGCAATGGAATTTAGTATTTGATTCTGTTTGACGGTGGACATGTATGTGGTCCAGAGTGGTTGTGTATGAAGGCTGCCAAAATAATCAAAGGATGTCAACAAATTCAGCAGCCAAACTTCACTTGCATTAACTCACCGCATGCACATTTGGTGGGCCATCTGGGGCATTTGGTGGGCCGCTGTGAGATACAGGAAGCTGGACTAGGTGGGCCTATAGCCTGATCCAGTGGGGCTGTTCTTATATTCTTATAACAATACAAGAAGTACCCTGCTGAATCAGGGAAGTTCAGCATGATGAACCGTTCCATCAAGCTCAACATCATGTTTCCAACAGTGGTCAGTCAATTGCTTCCAGGAAACTCCTAGACAGGGCATGAAGTCTGCTTGACAAGGTGGTTCAACTGGAACATTTTTTAATCCTAGATAATGTTTTTCTAGTAATCTCTGTTAACTACAGGAATCAGTTTGTATATGGATCAAAAGCTATTTATAGGAGCAGCGTTACCGAATGTCACTTAAATACACATTCCTCTGTTTCTACACAGAAATTCTTTTTTTTCATCTGCTAAGCAACTCCATTGAACAAATGAACTAAATAATATATTAAAACAAATTTGGACAGAATAGTTCATAAAAATGTCAGTGTGATGATAGCAGGACAAATAATTGCTGCAGCTGTCAAAATGTGAACAAGATTATTCCTTGAAATTACCTTATCTCTCCTTTAAACAAGTTTTAGTTGCTCCATTGAGTAATGTACGTTCCGTTTCTTCCATGGGAAAAAAAAAAACAACAAACTGGAAGATACTGTAATATCTCTTGTAGAACCAGGATTTTATTGGAAATATTAATCTTTAACTTGGCAGCTGCTAAATTCTAATATCCATTTAAGCAATTTACAAATAATAATGGTGTTAAGAAAGATTTACTGAGCATTTGTACAACTCTCAAAGTTTGCCATTTCTTCCTGGTATAACTAATATTGATCTATTAACATAATGTCAGCCCCACTCACTCTGTTCAGTTAATCCATGCTATACAGTATATAATACATATAGTGTGTGTGTGTGTGTGTGTGTGTGTGTGTGTGTGTGTGTGTGTGTGTGTGTGTGTGTGTGAGAGAGAGAGAGAGAGAGAGAGAGAGAGAGAGAGAGAGAGAGCATACACACACACAATGTATTTACATTAATCTGAGTTTGGAAACTAAAAAAAATATGATTTTATCTATATCCTGATATAAATTCAATTGTTCAACTTTACTGAAACAAAATAGACCCTTCATATAGTGGTGAATCATTTCTTCAAAAGTGCTTTGAAGATAAAGACCCAGCAATGGGCCTTCCTGGAAGGGTTCCACAGCTAATCTAAGCACTTTATGAGCTGATTAAGGGTTTCCCTACTTCTCATACTTGAAAAACATTTTTTCCCCAGAATTAAAGTTGGAGTCATACTTCACTGTTACTCTGAAGAAGATCTACTTTTGCAGTGCATGCAAATTACCATCATTCATTCATTCATATGCTGCCTTTCTGCCCAATTAAGGGAACCCAAGGTGGTTTCAGGTGAAATAAAACTATAAAGTAACAATAGAAATACCATATTATAACTATTACATCTATAACACAGCAACTAAACCACCCCAGAGCACACCATAACAATTAGGACATCAAAGAAGCTACAGAAAAACCAACAACTGAGCAGAACCACAGTGGGCCACATTCTACAAGGAAACTGAGTCAGAGACCGGCTGGAAGATGGTGCTTAACTAGTTTTCTGAAGATGGGGGTACTGAAACCATTGCCCTTGAGATCCGACCAGACTATTCCCCATCTGCAGGGAACAGCTGAAAAGGTGCAAATCAGTTGCAGAACTATTCCTCTAGGGTATATTCCTCTTCATTCTCAGTGATGAGGTGTGCTCCCTTCAGGCCCCTCAACAATCTAGGCATGGGAGCCACTCTTTCCAGGAACAATCCCTCGAGGTTTCTCACAGGTTTCAACTGATCACCTTTTGGCCTCTCTCTTTCTGTCCTTGCTCCAGCTTTCTACTCCTAGGCCTGCTACAACCTCAGGTCTCTGGCCCTTGCTCATTCTGCTCCTCTTCTGGCCACCTTATCCTGCCATGCCCTGCAGTCTAGCTTCATCTTCCAACTCACTGCTCAGTGCCTTAGCACCCATTTCCAGATCTCGTGTTCAATCAGATGTACAGTACAAAGTTTCTCTTGAACCTTCTCGGGTGTTTCTCTTGGGAGTAACACTGACATTTGCTTTGAATCTTGCTTCTTTGAATTACAAAGGAGGCAACATGTTTGAGTTTTCCTGGGACTGGGTCTTAATTTCAGCCACTGACTGTTTCATCATATTTATTTCAACCAGCCTCAAGACCAGTAATTACAGTTCTCTTGCCCTTCTTCTTTCGTCTGGAGGGACAGGGTGACTTTTCCAACTTTTTTTTTTTTTTTTGTAAGTACCATTTTGTGAATGCCACTGCTACCAGATACCTTCACTCTGTAGAAGACTTGGTGTGCTGGCTGCACAGTTGTCCCTGAAGCAGGGCCTCTGAGAGGAATTTTATCAGGGGGTACAAAGTTTATTTGGGGCCCCTTTGCAAAAGGGGAGGGGTGAAACAGAGCAGGGGAGGGTGGTGACAAGCAAGTGGAATAGGGGCAGGGAGGGGCCAAACAGGGTGGGGGGAGGGTAGAGACAGATGGAAAAGTCTTTGGAGCCCAGGTCTGTGGCATCAGTAGTGTCCCCAGCATCCCCAATTGCGGTAGTGTTGCCAGCATCCCGTGCGGGCAACAAGTCTGAGTAGAAAGGAAAATGTAAGATCCCAGGAACTTTCTGGGCCCTCTCCTTTGGCTCCCAGGCCCTGCCCTGAAGTATGGGAAACTTTTCTTGTAGTTGCTGCTGTCTCCTGATCTCTCCTTCTTTCTCCTCTTGCAACTCTTGGCCAGGCCACTGAGCAGTCAGCCCCTGCCACTGGTACATTAGCACCCTAGCAATCGGATGGAATCTGGCTACGAAAAGCAGTGCCATACAGTCAGCAAGGCAGTGGCGTCAGGGATCACCTGCCCATACACTGGAAGTACCATCAGCGGGACTCGCATCACAGGTTGAAGAGCACTGCATACAATACTTATATTGCCCCATTTTTTCCTGCAGTTTGTTGAAAGTATGGGGGTAGCATTCAGGCTGCATTGGCTAGCAAGACTAATGTGCGGCGGCAGTGAAGAAGGCCAATTCTATGCTTGGGATCATTAGGAAGGGTATTGAGAACAAAACGGCTGATATTATAATGCTGTTGTACAAATCTATGGTAAGGCCACACCTGGAGTATTGTGTCCAGTTCTGGTTGCCGCATCTCAAAAAAGACATAGTGGAAATGGAAAAGATGCAAAAGAGAGCGACTAAGATGATTACGGGGCTGGGGCACCTTCCTTATGAGGAAAGGCTACGGCATTTGGGCCTCTTCAGCCTCGAAAAGAGACGCCTGAGGGGGGACATGATTGAGACATACAAAATTATGCAGGGGATGGACAGAGTGGATAGGGAGATGTTCTTTACACTCTCATATAACACCAGAACCAGGGGGCATCCACTAAAATTGAGTGTTGGGAGAGTCAGAACAGACAAGAGAAAATATTTCTTTACTCAGCGTGTGGTCGGTCTGTGGAACTCCTTGCCACAGGATGTGGTGATGGCATCTGGCCTGGACGCCTTTAAAAGGGGATTGGACAAGTTTCGGGAGTAAAAATCCATTACGGGGTATAAGCCATGATGTGTATGCGCAACCTCCTGATTTTAGAAATGGGTTATGTCAGAATGCCAGATGCAAGGGAGGGCACCAGGATGAGGTCTCTTGTTATCTGGTGTGCTCCCTGGGGCATTTGGTGGGCCGCTGTGAGATACAGGGAGCTGGACTAGATGGGCCTATGGCCTGATCCAGTGGGGTTGTTCTTATGTTCTTATGTTCTTAAGACAAATCAGTTATATCAGACTCCTAGTGCATAGTCCAGAGAATGGTGTGAAGGCATGAGAATGGTGTGAACGCGTCCGCTCCCTTGAAGCCTTGGTGGCCGACCTGGAGAAACGCAGGCAGCCAGAGGAGGACCGTGGGGAGACTTCTGGGGACGATCAGGCTTCGTCCCAACCTCAGGCGTGCAGCTCCTTGGCTGCCCCGGTGGGAAGTCTCGGGACTGGAGGACGTCATCCTGGAGAGGAGGGAAACAATCCCCTAGGGGGGATCCCTTCTCCAGGGGATGGGCCCGTATCCGAGCGCACTCGGGATACTCTTCGGCGGGAGGGGGGTCGGGGGCTTCCTGGAGTGGGGGATTCGATTATTAGAAGCATAGAGAGGGGGGTTTGCGACGGATGTGAGGACCTCATGGTGACTTGCCTGCCTGGTGCGAAGGTTGCGGACATCACTTCTCGTCTAGACAGGCTAGTAGACAGTGCTGGGGGAGAGGTAGCGGCTGTGGTGCATGTCGGCACCAACGACGTGGGCAAGTGTAGCTGGGAGGTCCTGGAGGCCAAATTTAGGCTTTTAGGTAGGAAGCTGAAAGCCAGGACCTCAAAGGTAGCGTTCTCTGAAGTGCTACCTGTTCCACGCGCAGGGCCAGCTAGGCAGGCGGAGATCAGGGGTCTCAATGCGTGGATGAGACGGTGGTGTAGGGAGGAGGGGTTTAGATTCGTTAGGCACTGGGGAACGTTTTGGGACAAGCGGGGCCTGTACAAGAGGGACGGGCTCCATTTGAACCAGAATGGAACCAGACTGCTGGCGCATAACATTAAAAAGGTGGCAGAGCAGCTTTTAAACTGATCCCTGGGGGAAGGCCGACAGGAGCCGAGGGGCATCCGGTTCAGGACTCCTCATCCCTATGGGATGAGGATGGGGAGGTTAGAGAACAACAAGACAAAGGCAGGGTAGGAGAAGAAATTGGGAAAGGTAGGGTGATGGGATGTGATAGACGGTTTGGCACAATGAGAGGATGCGGGGACAAAGGAGCGAATAAGCAGCCCATCCTGGGGCATTCCGTGTATAAATGCTTTTATGCGAATGCCCGAAGTCTACGAGCAAAGGTGGGAGAACTGGAATGTCTGGTGACAAGGGAAAATATTGACATAGTGGGCATAACGTAAACCTGGTGGAATGCGGAGAATCAGTGGGATACCGCAATCCCGGGCTATAAACTCTACAGGAGGGACAGGCAGGGGCGTGTTGGAGGTGGGGTGGCCCTTTATGTTAAGGAAGGGATAGAATCCAGCAAAGTAGAGATTGAAGGTGGGTCCGACTCCACCGTAGAATCTCTGTGGGTTAAATTACCAGGCTTGTGCAGCGATGTAATACTGGGGGCGTGCTATCGTCCTCCAGACCAGAAATCTGATGGGGACCTTGAAATGAGGAAACAGATCAGCGAGGTGACAAGGAAGGACAGGGTTGTAATCATGGGGGACTTCAATTATCCTCATATTGACTGGGTCAATTTGTGTTCTGGTCACGATAAGGAAACCGGATTTCTTGACGTGCTAAATGACTGTGGCTTAGATCAGCTAGTCACGGAGCCCACCAGAGGACAGGTGACTCTGGATTTAATTTTGTGCGGTACGCAGGACCTGGTTAGAGATGTAAACGTTACTGAGCCATTGGGGAACAGTGATCATGCTGCGATCCGTTTTGACGTGCACGTTGGGGGAAGAATACCAGGCAAATCTCTAACAAAAACCCTTGACTTCCGACGGGCGGACTTCCCTCAAATGAGGAGGCTGGTTAGAAGGAGATTGAAAGGGAGGGTAAAAAGAGTCCAATCTCTCCAGAGTGCATGGAGGCTGCTTAAAACAACAGTAATAGAGGCCCAGCAGAGGTGTATACCGCAAAGAAAGAAGGGTTCCGCTAAATCCAGGAGAGTGCCCGCATGGCTAACCAGCCAAGTTAGAGAGGCTGTGAAGGGCAAGGAAGCTTCCTTCCGTAAATGGAAGTCTTGCCCTAATGAGGAGAATAAAAAGGAACATAAACTGTGGCAAAAGAAATGTAAGAAAGTGATAGGGGAGGCCAAGCGAGACTATGAGGAACGCATGGCCGGCAACATTAAGGGGAATAATAAAAGCTTCTTCAAATATGTTAGAAGCAGGAAACCCGCCAGAGAAGCGGCTGGCCCTCTGGATGGTGAGGGAGGGAAAGGGGAGATAAAAGGAGACTTAGAGATGGCAGAGAAATTAAATGAGTTCTTTGCATCTGTCTTCACGGCAGAAGACCTCGGGCAGATACCGCTGCCCGAACGGCCCCTCCTAACCGAGGAGTTAAGTCAGATAGAGGTTAAAAGAGAAGATGTTTCAGACCTCATTGATAAATTAAAGATCAATAAGTCACCGGGCCCTGATGGCATCCACCCAAGAGTTATTAAGGAATTGAAGAATGAAGTTGCAGATCTCTTGACTAAGGTATGCAACTTGTCCCTCAAAACGGCCATGGTACCAGAAGATTGGAGGATAGCAAATGTCACGCCTATTTTTAAAAAGGGAAAGAGGGGGGACCCGGGAAACTATAGGCCGGTCAGCCTAACATCCATACCGGGTAAGATGGTGGAATGCCTCATCAAAGATAGGATCTCAAAACACATAGACGAACAGGCCTTGCTGAGGGAGAGTCAGCATGGCTTCTGTAAGGGTAAGTCTTGCCTCACAAACCTTATAGAATTCTTTGAAAAGGTCAACAGGCATGTGGATGCGGGAGAACCCGTGGACATTATATATCTGGACTTTCAGAAGGCGTTTGACACGGTCCCTCACCAAAGGCTACTGGAAAAACTCCTCAGTCAGGGAATTGGAGGACAGGTCCTCTCATGGATTGAGAACTGGTTGGAGGCCAGGAAGCAGAGAGTGGGTGTCAATGGGCAATTTTCACAATGGAGAGAGGTGAAAAGCGGTGTCCCCCAAGGATCTGTCCTGGGACCGGTGCTTTTCAACCTCTTCATAAATGACCTGGAGACAGGGTTGAGCAGTGAAGTGGCTAAGTTTGCAGACGACACCAAACTTTTCCGAGTGGTAAAGACCAGAAGTGATTGTGAGGAGCTCCAGAAGGATCTCTCCAGACTGGCAGAATGGGCAGCAAAATGGCAGATGCGCTTCAATGTCAGTAAGTGTAAAGTCATGCACATTGGGGCAAAAAATCAAAACTTCACATATAGGCTGATGGGTTCTGAGCTGTCTGTGACAGATCAGGAGAGAGATCTTGGGGTGGTGGTGGACAGGTCGATGAAAGTGTCGACCCAATGTGCGGCGGCAGTGAAGAAGGCCAATTCTATGCTTGGGATCATTAGGAAGGGTATTGAGAACAAAACGGTTAGTATTATAATGCCGTTGTACAAATCTATGGTAAGGCCACACCTGGAGTATTGTGTCCAGTTCTGGTCGCCGCATCTCAAAAAAGACATAGTGGAAATGGAAAAGGTGCAAAAGAGAGCGACTAAGATGATTACGGGGCTGGGGCACCTTCCTTATGAGGAAAGGCTATGGCGTTTGGGCCTCTTCAGCCTAGAAAAGAGACGCTTGAGGGGGGACATGATTGAGACATACAAAATTATGCAGGGGATGGACAGAGTGGATAGGGAGATGCTCTTTACACTCTCACATAATACCAGAACCAGGGGACATCCACTAAAATTGAGTGTTGGGCGGGTTAGGACAGACAAAAGAAAATATTTCTTTACTCAGCGCGTGGTCGGTCTGTGGAACTCCTTGCCACAGGATGTGGTGCTGGCGTCTAGCCTAGACGCCTTTAAAAGGGGATTGGACGAGTTTCTGGAGGAAAAATCCATTATGGGGTACAAGCCATGATGTGTATGCGCAACCTCCTGATTTTAGGAATGGGTTAAGTCAGAATGCCAGATGTAGGGGACGGCACCAGGATGAGGTCTCTTGTTATCTGGTGTGCTCCCTGGGGCATTTGGTGGGCCGCTGTGAGATACAGGAAGCTGGACTAGATGGGCCTATGGCCTGATCCAGTGGGGCTGTTCTTATGTTCTTATGTTCACTTGATACAGTTGGGAGACATCAATAACGACTGCAAATGCAGCTGTCTCCAGCACCTAGTCACCCAATGGACAGTCAAGGCTTTGATAGCAATAGTTACTTTTTTGGTAGAACAGGGGGCTGGATTCAAACCTTGCATTCTTGTATTAGGGAAGGAAGGAGATCTAGATGTGGTGTCATACTTTCCTGTATAGGTGGTCAGCACTGACAATGGAAAGAGAGTTGAACAGTACAGGAAGGATAGGTGCAACATACTTTTGTGCACATAGTTCGTAACTCATTCAGTTAGCAGGAGGGCAGGAGGTCTGATCTAGAGGGTAGAGCCTCCGTTAGCCCGAAGATAACATCAGAAGGTCGCCAGTTCGAGGACACAGGCAGCTCCCTGAACGGCTGAGAATGGCGAGACCTTGAAGCAGTTGACAAGCCCAGCTGAGTGATTCCACCTGCTCTTGGTGTGAGCAAGAAGCGTCTTGGCTGCCCTCCATGTGAGAGATGGAGCTGCTTGTCAGCCTGCCTGGGAGAACTGGAGGCCAGAAGTGAGACCAAACCAGGAAGATCCATTCTGAAATGTTGTTGGTTCTTGAAAGAGAGAACTGCTATGTTTGTAAAAATCCCCTTGAGGGATTTAGAAATGCCTGCCTATGTAAACTGCCTTGAATAAAGTCAGATCAGTAATCTGATGACCAGAAAGGTGGTATATAAATATCTAGTTATTATTATTATTATTATTATTATTATTATTATTATTATTATTATTATTATTATTATGGAAGTAAAGATTTGTACTGCCATACATGCATCACCCTAACTAAATCAGGGCAGAGATTATCTCTAGTATAGACTGATGTTGCTGTTTGTTTTAGGCTTGTGGAATTTTTTGTCTGTTTTGTTTGTTGAGGCTTTAGTACACATTTATTCTAATTTTTATAGACAGCAGCATTCTGCTCCTCAATCAGTATTTTGACGATGTGTTTTTCCTTCTTCTCTGAGAATATCTTATTATTTTAAAACAAAGCACACTCATTCCTTAAAGGGCACAGGCTAGTGGAAGGTTTGTTTGTTTGTTTTAGTTTATTCTTCATGGGAAAATATCAATACATATTAATTCATCTATGTAGGGGGAAAGCAGCTTTGCTTAAAAGAATAAGAATGGATTTTGTGCAATTTCTGCATTGCTATTGTGCGTATTCTAAAGAAATACCCTCAATGAACTTCAGTTTATGGGAAGAATGACTACAGTCTTTGTTCCGATAAGATTGCTTTGTTGATTATAATCAATCATGAAAAAATATAAATGAAAATCTTTATGTTTATCTGATCTTTCTTTTTTCTTTTCTCCCCTATGTTAGCTTTCCTGAATGGCTTAAGTTACATTACTTTGAAAAATGTCAGAATATTGTTTTTATTTCTATGAAACTGGATGGTGGGGGGGGGGGAATGTTCATTTTACAAAATAATTCAGATGAGGGCTAAAATGAATGATAGTTCAATGATGGCATTCATTGATGGCACGCTGATGCATTACATTGCCGTCAGTGAATATGATGCTTTACAGAGTAACATAGATGAAAAAAGATAGACAAACTCAGCTTTTATGATGGGGTAAACAAATGATCAAAGCAGGGACAAGAGGAATAAGGGATGAATGATAAAATACAAACATAAGCTTGGTTTTGCTTGTAGGAAAAGACTTTCAACTCAATCCTATCCCCCCCCCCCCACTGTTGCAATGGCACCAAAATGGCTACTGCAGCATCCCAGCAGTTGTGGATGTCTCCTCTTGGTAAGGGAACATTGGTTCCCTTACCTGGGGGTAAGCCTCTGCAGTGCAGAGGGTTCTACTCAGACTTAAGAATTTGCTGGTGCAGGTCCATGTGGATCCACACCATGGGATCTAGTTCAGGAAGTTGGGCTAGGATTCAGTGGCTGCTATTGCCACTAAACTTGCCCCTTTCCTTGACCCGATCTGCCCTTCCCCACCCCACCACCCTCCCCTCACCCTTCATTCCGCACTTCTGCTGTTTGCCACCTCACTTCTGCTGTTCTGCCTCCCCGCACCTGTCCTGCCTCTCCCACTGTCTTACCTGCATCAACAGGTCTTTGTTGATTCTCCAGCATGCAGAGGAAGGCTTTGGCCTTCGCGTTGGTACTCTCGTGATTCCAGAGTGATTTTTATGAGTGCTGTGAGGCAGTTAGCGTTGGTAGAATTATTGTTACACCAGTGCTAAAACCCAATAGGATTGAGCTGTAAGAGGTTATTTTCACTGTTGATTCTACAGCTTCCTCAACTCATGGAAGCACAAGTATTTTTGCCAAAAGCTTGCCACCCATAACTCGTAAGACAGGATAAGATAGTATCACTCGAAAAGTGGCAATAAGAGACTTCTTCTGCTATAGCAATGCATTTTCTTTCTTAGGTTGATTTCTAAGATTGGCTTATGTAGCATATTGATGAGAAGCTCCACTCAGAAACTGATCCTTGGAGATCAGTTAGATAGGAATTGGTATTATGATGCCTTTTTAATTTAAAAAAAAAAAAGCTTTAAAATTATTGGATTGAGTTATTGAAAACTGATGACAACTGAATGTTCTCTCCTCCTCCTGCCACCTATCCCTCATGTACCCATAAAACATTTCATACTTCATTTGGGAACAATCAAGTATTGGAAATAATTAAGTAATGACTTGTAATGTCACTATCCAAAGATTTATGTGCATATGGAAATCTCCTAGATGGTAACAAAAATAAATCTAATATTCTCATATGAATATGTGGATTGCATAAAATAATGTATATTTAAAAAATGGTTGGCAACCTTCAGTCTCGAAAGACTATGGTATAAGCCTGCAGCACCCAGTATTCCCAAGCGGTCTCCCATCCAAGTACTAACCAGACCTGACCCTGCTTAGCTTCCAAGATCAGACAAGATCAGGCATGTGCAGGATAACAGTTGCTGCCAATGTATATTTAGAAACCTAGTAAAATTCAATAGCTGAGGTTTAATTATAGCATAGGCACAAAACAGAGCGTAAAAACCTAAACCTGCCCTATAACTGGAACTGAGTCAAAATGTTGCCTTTCCTATTTAATTTTGATTACAGTTCACACAATCTCTTCACTTATGGTGATGATCAAAGCATTAAGTATAAGATATTTAATAATCAGACTTCACTGGATGTTAAGCATCACTGGATGCCAAATAAGAATATTGTAAATGTTTGGTGAATATTCAAAAAAAAAGGAGCAAATTTGTTTTAGGGTGCAGTCCTATCCTGCGCTGGAACAGGCAAACCAAGAGGCTTGCACTGCATCCAGAGCAGGATAGGGGCCCAAAGCGGCTTAGCCAGAGGCAAGGGGAAACTTTTCCCCTTACCTTTGGTTAAAGTGCCTTTGCTCCTATGGGTCTCCGTGGACTTGCATCAGGTCCTGAGGTGGCACAAGTTCGAGGAGAGCGGAGCAGCTTGAAGCCACTCCGAACTCCCTGGGAGCGGGGCTTGGGATCCAGCATAAGTGCTGGATCCCACCCCCGCCTCCTGCTCCCCAACCGCCAGCCCACGGAGCCACCCACAGTCTGCCCTCCCCCACCTAGGAATGCCTCCCTCCCGCAGTGTGGTGCATGGAATAGATTGTTCAAAATAGGCAACATCTATCTACCAGGTTCGATCTGCACTTCCATGAAAATCCGACCTTGAACTCATCACCATATCTCAGCCTAACTTTCTTGACAGGTTGAGGCTGCAATCCTATCCTGTGAGAAAGCCCCCTTGAATGCAATGAGTCTTACTTCTGAGTAGACGTGCATAGGATTGCACTGCGAATGACATACGTGGTACTGGGGGGGGGGGAAAGCAACCTTTACCTAACTTGAGAGCTACTTCAAGGGCAGGCTCTTTTCACATTCTCAGAGTATTTTTCTTTATTAGCACCAAAGTATATGAGAATTTCAAGATACAATCCTCATGAGCTCCCTTCCATTTATGTTTAGGATGGGAGTGTTAACATGAAATATACTGTTTGTCCTTAGAAAGGTAATGTGTGAGACAAAACTTGCCCACCTAAAATACACTTTGCCCCCTCAGTCCCTGCCCCCTCCCCTCAATATTTTGAACAGATGCTGCTACTATTTAGGGAGGGGATACAAAGGAAAGGGGGGGGGGAAACTACACTGCCCTGAGTTTTGATACAGCTTAGTTTTATCTGGTCAGGGCCCTTATGGTACAGTGGCTTAAGGGTTGGAGCATGGAGGCCTGGATTTGAATCCTTGCTTAGCCATAAGGTTCTCCAGGTGGTTGTGACCAGTCACTATCTCTCAGGAAAGCAGAACTCACTGGGTGGTTATCGGGAGAAGGCAGGGAAGAGAACAAATGTGCCTAGAAATAATATAAACCTATATCTCAGAAAGATATTCTTAGGCTCAGGCCCTACCCTGGTGTTGTGGGCAAAAGGAAAGTTTATCCTCAATTGGACAAAGATTTGGGATTTTGCCACAAATCATGGTTTTCCCTCAGATGAAGAACTGATGAATTTGTGTCATGTTTGGTGAACTTCAGAGACTCTTTGCTGTGTGCAATTATTCATGCCACAACATGGGGCCGCAGAGTCCAAGCGGACTGTTTGTTCTAAGGCTGAAGCGGAGGCGTTTGAAAACTGCAAGAGACAACCGGAGGCCCAGAGATCATGGCTAATGTGACACCCCCAGGCCTAATCTTCTTAGAGCACTGGGATAAAATAAGGATCCATTACAAAATCGGCCTTCATCCTGCCCCCTTCTGTGCTCTGCCTCTCTGATAGCCAAAGCTGAGACAATTGCTTGATTCGGGGGACTTAATCAGGTATTAGGAGCTAATGCAGTACGAGAAGAGGCTAATCTCCATATTTACTCCATCTGTAGTGGTGGACCTTGCTTGCTTGCCTCTGGGAGATCAAAAGGATCTGGCAAAAATCAGATTAGGGCTGAAGAAAAGAAAGGGAGGTCCAAGGAGCATAAGAGGGAGGATTCTCTCTGCTTTTTGGAGTTGTGTATCTAGTGTCTTAAGATCACACGCTATAATCTCACAGAAAAGCCTTTCACTTTTATCTTGTTCTTTTCATTTTGAAAATAGAAGCTGCTAATTCAGTATTTATTATCAACTAATAAATGTTCACATTAATAAATAGTAGGGATGTACTTACTCTCCACAAATATTTTCTGCTTTAGTTGTTTGGGTCAAAGCTAACAGTTACAGTGGGATAGAAATGACTGCTGAAAAACACTTGGACTAGGTGAATCTTCACCTTTTTAAAATTCTCGTCAGCGTTCTGTTTGGCCTGGCAACTGAATCTTCCCCCTTCCAGGATTAGTCACACAAGTAATCCCATGAACCAGGGATTGCATTGGGCCAATTCAGGTGATACTGTAGTGTTGAAATCTGCCCCACAGAGTAACAGTCATGCACACTAATGCCCCATGCGCATCCCCTCTCTTCCCCTCCTTTTCTGGTAACTTTCTCTAATCACATTCAAAGCAAAAAGTAGGTTTAGCAGCATGCACACAGAGGAGGCTTGGACACCTCCCCCTGCCACATGCACTTAGGAAAAGTAACTAGGAAGTGAAGAGAGGAGCCGTGATGCATACACAGCATGAGTGTGTACATGTCTGTTAGTGTGTGGGGCAGGTTTATAAAGTTATAGGCCCTTAGGATGATATCATGATGCAAAAGATCAAACCAATTTGTTTGGTTGGTGACATCACCGAGGGTATGTGAAGGCCATTTAAATGAACCAGTGAACATTTTTGCAAAGAGTGCTAAGAACCAGCAAAAAAAAGAGAGGTGACTTTTCAGCATTGTCAAAATGCTTGCAAAAAACCACTAACAGCCCAATCCAACGTAACTCCCTGTGCAGTGATTCAGCAGCCTGGGCTACACTACATCTCGCGGGGGATTTTTTGGCTGCTGGATGTCTCCTTAGGATAAGGGAACATTTGACCCCTTGCCCCGGAGTAAGACTCAGCAGCTGCAGTGGGTCAACTTGGACCTGCACCAGCGATATTGCTGGTGCAAGTCTCTGTTGATCCATGCAGGCAGATCAGCCCTGGGAAGGGGGTTTGGATATGGTGCACACTGGCACTGCCAACCCCATGCCCTCCTGAGTCTGATCTGCTCACCCCACCCCATCCCACCTTTCCCCGCTCCATTCAACCTCCTCCCTGAACTGGTGAGCCTCCCAATGACCACTGGCACCAGTGGGAAGGCTCTGGCCTTCTTGCCAGCATGCCTGGGCCTTGTGCTTTATAATGCATTAGAAATGCACCATAAGGCTACTATTTTATCCACACTTAATGAAGAGTGTGTTACTGTTACCCTGCACATGCCTGATCTTGTCTGAACTTGGAAGCTAAGCAGGGTCAGGCCTGGTTAGTACTTGGATGGGAGACCACTTGGGAATACCGGGTGCTGTAGGCTTATGCCATAGTCTTTTGAGACTGAAGGTTGCCAACCAATGGAGAGTATACTTCATTGACTATAATGTGACTTCTAAGTAGACATGCATAAGATTAGGCTCTCAGTGGTTTTAATTTAGCCCTAATGAATACTAACACAGGGCACAATCCACTGGGGGGATTTCCTATGCAAGTCCCACTGAAATGAATGGGAGATCCACAAGACTGTTCTGTGCCTCTCAGTGTTTTTGTTTTTGTCAATGTAACTTGCACAGACCTATCTGGTGAATTGTGGCAATAAGTTTTAAAGAATTCAGAATGACTGCCCATCATGCTGCTTTCAATTAAAGCCATATATCTCAGGTGTTTGGGTTGTATATTGTACAAGTTTTCAAGATGTGAAAATTACTCATAGTTCTGAATTCCCACTAAAAATGTAATAATATATCAGCTCATGCATCTCCTAAGATTGGTGGCCTCAAATGAACTCTAGAACACATAGTTCAGGGGTGTCAAACATAAGGCCCGGGGGCCAGATGCGACTCGTGGAAGCTTTTTATCCGGCCCTTAGGCTCTCAGCTGCTGAGCCATGCCGAGGTGTTACTGCTGAAAGGGAAGCTCATTTGAAAATTGAGCTCTCCCATATCTTGAATATGATCAAGATATGGGAGAGCTGAATATGATCAAGATATGTATATTTTCTCTTCTATCATTTGCAGCTAATGAGTTCCCAGGTGAGAAAAAGTGCTTATTTTCGGTAATGATCAGTTTAATGACATCACTTCCTGCCTAATGACATCACTTTCGGCCCTCAGCAGGCATCATGAATGCTATTCGGCCCTCTATGTGAAATGAGTTTGACACCCCTGACATAGATCTTGCTTTGGTTAATCCATGTGTTGATTCCTTGGAAAACACATTTTTAATTTTTACATTGCATTTTGAAAGAATCAATTACTCTTGCACTGGGATTTCTGGTTGATAAACAGAGAGCACTTGTAGCCTTTTTTAGATCAGCAGAAATTTCCACATCATGGCCCAAGCATTGTAACATATACTGTACTAGCAATTAATTGTGAATAGATATAATATCATGCAGAACTGGGTATTTTCAGCACAGATGCTAGCTAGGTGATTCAGGAGGCCAGTGGTGTAGCTAAGGGGGTGCAGGAGGTAGCAGCTGCACCAGGCATCAAGCTGTAGGGGGGCAACAAGCTGAGCTTGACACTAGTGACCAAAATTGTAAAAATCTCGGTATATATGGATAATACCATTTTGTGTTATTGGAAAGGTAATTTAATGCAGAATGCAATAAAACAAACAGCATTGGAATCTCTGTATTCTATCAAAAGTTATGGCCAATTTACCAGAATATAAAAACACAACTGCCTTTATGGAACAAAAAGTGGATTAGCTTAACTCAAAACTGACCTATGAGACTGTTCTGAGTGCCAATGAGATGTTATTATGATACAGCATGGAACCAATAACTTTTTATTTATTTACTTAATTAATTAAATCTGAGTTTGTCATGGAGGGGGAGCTACACAATCTTCTTTGACCCCAGGTAGCAGATAGATGCCTTAGCTATGCCACTGACTGGGGGAGGCAGCAGAGCAAGTGGGTGGTGAGCTGCTGGGAAGAGGAGGTGGGTTCCTCCCAATTTTCTCCTTTCAAAAAGCCTGGGCGTGACGTCACTTCCGGTTGTGACATCACTTCCAGGGCAACATTTTGAACTTGGCAGCAGTCTACATGATCATTAGCTACACCACTGCAGTAAGCCACTTGATAGTTTAACAAATTAGGGAAGGTGAAATGTGTGGTGAGACAATGGTACTGTACCTCATCTGCCCACATCACCCATTTGTCTTTGCCATTTTGTCTACCTCCTTGGTCTTTCATTGGTGGGGCAGGATTCACCACTGAAAAGATCCTCCACTTAGGGTGAGTTGTTTAGGTTTAAGTGAAAGATGGGGGAAGAGAAATGCATGGGACTGAGAGAGTGCGCAAGAAGTGAAAGAAAGATCAGAGAGACATACAGAAATACCAGAATGTACATTAAGTTTCAAGTTGAACCCATGTTGTAGGTGGAGGTCACTGGCTGGTTCCTGGCTCTGAAGGGTAGAAAATGATGTGGTTAAGTGGCACATACATTTATGTCTTACAGCATTCAAAATTGAGGATGTGTGGTAGGGGGGATGTTCTTTTCCCTCTCACAACACCAGAACCAGGGGGCATCCACTAAAATTGAGTGTTGGGAGAGTTAGGACAAACAAAAGAAAATATTTATTTACTCAGTGCGTAATTAGTCCGTGGAACTCCATGCCACAGGATGTGGTGATGGCATCTGACCAGGATGCCTTTAAAAGGGGATTGGACTAATTTCTAGAAAAGAAGTCCATCACAGGTTACAAGCAGTGATGGGTATGTGCAACTTCCTCATTTTAAAAGTAGGCTAACTCAAAATGCCAGATGCAAGGGAGGACACCAGAATACAGGTCTCTTGTTTTGGGTGCTTCCTGAGGCTTCTGGCGGGCTACTGTAAGATACAGGAAGCTGGACTAGATGGGCTTTTGGCCTGATGCAGTGGCCTTCTTATGTTTTTATGGTCTTTTATATAGTATGTGTTGAGCCTACAAACTTGCAGCATATGTAGATGTGCCCTTTAAATCTCACAGCAAATGCAAGGACAGGAGGTGGTTGCAAACTCCACGCAACATTTGGCCATACATGTGTGCAGCCTGAGAGGTACTTATGTAAGTGAACTATGATATCCAGAGGAAAGAAAGCTGTATGAATTGTTTCATGTCATGTCATCTCTATTGTTTGTTGCTTGCTTGGAAGTATTTATCTTTCTTCTCCACACAATTCTTTTAAAAAAATAAATCACACTGCTTTGCTCCTTGTTTTTCCTATACATAGGCTCTCCAAGAAATGCAGGCAGATGGTTTAAAAAAAAAAAAAGCAAGTCCAGGAAATTCATGTGCTCACTGATAGTGGCCATATCACCTACTGTTTGTTAAGAGTGACATGTGGTCAGCGGTAATGGCCTTCAAGCTAGGAGAGGTTCATACAACAATAAAGTAAATGTGATGGCCACCTTAGCTTGATGTTGCCCTAATGATGGCCATGTCTTACCAAGCCTGGAAGTATTCTTAGTCAAAAAGAGAGAGAGAGAGAGAGAGAGAGAGAGAGAGAGAGAGAGAGAGAGAGAGAAATCTGCAGTTGAAAAGGCGCCACGGTAACTTTTCAAAGAGTACATTGTCCTCCTTCCTGGAAGACTTACAAAGTCACTGCTTTTATTTTGACTTCCTCACAAACCCCGTGGTGCCAGGAGAGAGCTGTGGTGGCTGCTGTCTTTTTGGCAATAAAGCTCACCTCATTAGAGTGGATTAAGTCACAATGCTGAGAAGGATAAAAGGTGAAGAGCGCGAACAGGGGATGGCGAGTGAGGAAGCTAAGTGTCATTTGTATGCTGACGCCATTATTGACTGGAGCCCATGTGGGTCGCACTTTTCAATTACCATCTGCCAGAAAGGTGGCCCGTAATTGCATAGGCTGATGCCAGGGCTCTAAATGTCAGGGGAGCCTCCCTCACCTTCATCACCTTTTCTTGATGCTTGACTTGAGGATGTTCAAAGACAAAAACCACTGCCTCTAGATCTCCCTGAGGAAGAAAAGGATGCCATTTATTTTTTTTTTATTTTTTTTAAGCCTCATTTAGCAACCTCCCATTAAATTCAGTCTGGTGGGCCTGAGCTTCCACATCCAGCTATGCCCCGGAGTCTCTCAGACAGCAGTATGCATTTGAGGTGCACTGGTTTGATTGTTCCATTTATTTACCATTCAGGGAATGAAGAGCAGAGATTTGCAAAGAGCTTCCCTTTCTTTCCATAGATTTTTTTTTTTTTTAAAAACTTTCTGACAGACTCACACTGCGCATTCAGGATGCTTTTCCACCAATGAAGATATACCAGTTTTGCAAAGCATTTGGGGGCACACTGAATGTTTGGTGCAAAAACACAGACACCTCTAAGTAGAAGTGAATCATTCTTGCTCATCACATATGCAATCCGTATCATTATGCATCAAATCTGTTGGAGCCCCTTATCCGCAACAGCAAATATGTGTGTTTTGATCCGAGAGTGGAAAAGCACAGATGTTCACAGCATCTCTAGTGAACGGGCCTGCTCTTATTGGGGGCAGCTAGTTCTGTGTCTGTTACAGGCAAGGCTGTCTTCCTTTTCAATAAGGCCCAAGATATTTACAGACCAGCAATCTCCAAAGTGGAGACTGCTGTACACCAGTAAAAGTGACCCTGGAGCGGACAGAGCTTATTGTTCCACGCAGAAACCTCTTCATTCTGGTGCAGATCACCCCTGACCTTTGTGGCACTAAGCCACTTCTGGGGTCTGTGGCCCCAACAGGCTTTGCACCCAGATTTCTGGGCATGCATGACTGGCTGCCATGAAAGTTTGGGGCAATCTGCACCAGAATGAAGAGGCTCCCAGACGGAATGGTAAGCTCTGTTCACCCAGGGGAAGGATCGTGGTGGGCGCCAGATCTAGCCTGCAGGCTGGGGCTTGGTGTCCTCTGTTCTAGACCAAGGCTTTACTCACTCTGATTTCAAGACAGCCTAATATGCTTTTAGCCCCAATCCAGCTCTAAATGGACTAAGACCTGCATGCCACAGGGACCGGATCTCCCTGTATGCACTTTTGCATTAAAATCTGAAATAAGATGAT
The DNA here is from genome assembly GCF_035046505.1 of Tiliqua scincoides. Taxonomy (NCBI): domain Eukaryota; kingdom Metazoa; phylum Chordata; class Lepidosauria; order Squamata; family Scincidae; genus Tiliqua; species Tiliqua scincoides. The sequence goes on along the minus strand of NC_089824.1, from coordinate 98,867,511 downwards.
ATGTTCAAAATTCTCCCCATCGAAGAAGTTAGAACTGGAAAGAGCAAGACCTTCTTGGGGCTCTGGGGTGAGCTCCTAGATTCCCAAACTGTCGGTCAATGGCCCACTAGTGCATCACAACTCAATTTTTGGTGAGCTGCAAAACTGGCAAAGCAGATTAGGCTATGTACATCAAGGATTAAACAACCTGCTACTTGGGGGGAGCACTGCTGCCCAATCACCATTATAGCCACAGTGGTTTGAGCAGCTGGTAAAATGAAGCATTTTTTTAAGGTGGGTCCTGATTATAAAAGGTTTGGAACCACTGTAAGGAACATGGTAACGCTCCCCATTTCAGATCTTCCAAAAGAAATGCAAGGTCAATTTATTATCATAGACATTTGGCAGTAAAATAGAATGGATAGTTGAATAGGATGGTGAACACTACTGTGTCTTACTGCAGTGATAAGAATGGACAAACGACTCATAGTACAGATTACCCTCTAATGGTATACCCATGACATGCTTTGTGAGTGATATTTCCCATAGCTTATAATGAGTTAATAAATGCCAAGAGAGGCTAGATCTCTGCAAGAGAACTTTATAAGCAACTCAGTGGCCAATGCTACAGCTTTACAACAAGCACTCCAGCAATTGATAGTATTCTGGGCTGCTCCCCTCATTGGACCGCCAGAGACCCCCATGTTGTCCTGCTGCCTGTGACTATTGGCACAACTGATGGCAATAACGTGTTTCACTAGATAGACTCTTTCCTCTATTGTCATTATTTAACACCTGCTTTGGCTTCATCATGTTTTGTAAAAATAATTGCTAGCAATGCATAGAGATAATGAATCTAGTTTATACCGTTAGCCCTCAAATGGAGAGCTTGATCTATCTGAATGATTTATATCTTGCGGTTCCCTGTGAATAAGCAGAGCGCTCAAGGCAGCATACAAAATAGAGGGGGGAAAAGACACAGTAAAATCTAAGAAATAGGAATGAAATATGGAGTACAATAATGGTAAAGAATCATAAAAAATAGTGCAATAAAAAAGCAAAATACAGAATACAACTATAAAACCCCAAAGCAACTAACTCCGAAAGAAAAGGAAAGCCTTTTCTGGAAGCCTTTGCTGGAAGACTAACAGGAAAGGGGTGGGTCTTAATCCCATTGGAAAGGACTTCCATAATAAAGGCACCACCACAGAGAGGACCCTGCTCCTATTTGCCATCAAATGGGTCTCATACGCAGAAGGGAATGCAGCCCAAAAAACACCCAAGAAGAAGGTCCCTCCCTCCCCCCCAGCTGTGAGTGTTTTGAGCCCTATGGAAAGCGAAATGAAGCCACGTGGCTGCGTTTACTCGCGAGTAGGCGAACTTGCCTTAGTCCGTTGGAAAGGGCAGGCTGTGAGGACTCCAACAAGTCAGCGTGGTCCTGATTCAATGAATGCAGCCCCCAAAAAACACTCAAAAAGGAGGTCCCTCCCTCCCAGCTGTGAATGTATTGAGCCCTATGGAAAGCGAAACAGCCTCACGGTCGCATTTACTCGCGAGTAGGCAGAAGTGCCTTGACGTGATCAGGCCAGGCAAAGGGGAATGTGATGACTCCAGAATGGTCCGGATCTGATGGAACTGGAGCGCAACAAATGCTCCAGAAGGCAAACTCCCCCCCCCCCACTGAAAAGGACAAAAAAAAAGAGGCTTCAACAGGTAAGAGGAATGTTTTCTAGTTTGCACTTGTAAAGCCAGGTGGGTCTTTATCTTGATATGCTTGAAATGGAAGAACTTGAAACTAGGCACTGGGGAGGGCTGGAAATCTCACTGATTCTTTTGGGGGGGGGGTGTTATTACAGGCAGACTACAGAGAAAATTCACTTAGTAGAACAGGACTGACTCCCCCTTAATTAATTATTTCTTTTATTTTAATTTATTATTATTTTAATTTGCTTGATGATGTCACTTCTAGCCATGATATCACTTCCAATGGGTCCTGGACAGATTGTCATTCTAAAAAGTGGGTCCCAGTGCTAAAAGTTTGGGAACTGCTGCAATAAGGTGTTAGTAAGTTGACACGGGTGTCTGTGTGTGAGAGAGAGACTCTACAAGTTTTCAAAATCACTAAAATCAGAATTTGGAGGAATAAGACCATCATGTTATACATCAATCAATGCATAATTTCATGCAGAATGCAATGAAACAAACCACATTGAAATATCTGTGTTCTAACAAAAGGTACAGCCAAAGAACCAGTGGGGGTGGGGCGATGGTACATCACCACGCCCACCACCTGGAGCATTGCCCCGCCCACTGCATGGGGTGATGTGCAGGCATCCCACACTGGGTGACGTGAATCCTAGTGACACCACTGCTCTTCACTGAGCTTTGGGGAAGGACTTGTTTGTATAGGAGAAGACAGTTCCATATCTATATGGTCCCAAGCTCTATGGGGCTTTAAAAGTCAGAAGCAGCTCCTTAAATTGGGCCTGTAAACAGGTCAGCAGCCAGGGTAGCTACAGGAGAAGTGGGCGGGCTGACAAGTAACCTGGCCCTCAAGATTTCAAAGGCCACCTCATTCAGTCCCTCTTCACCCCAGCATGGCAATTTCACAAATGGCTGCTGCTGGTATATCTTTTGTGCAGTGTTTAGATTGTGTTTAGAGGTCTTTGTGAGGACCCATTTTCAAGTTGGGTTCCATTTCTGCAATCCTAGCAGCTCAGTTCAAGGAAGGAACCACATTTGTAACACCCAACTGCATGCACAACTCCTCCTTCTACAGATATAGGCAGAAGGCTGCCTCTCTATCCACAAGGTCCTGGCTGAATCAGGGTGGGTGTGTAATGTATTCATTCTGCATAGTATCAATTTTCTTAAATTTCTTTTTCAGATGGCCTGTGTAGTGAAAACCTGAAGTGAATGTTACATTTTGATAATCTGAAATGTACTAGACATCAGAGCATCCTCATGATATTTATAACAACAACATAAGAAACAAGTAAAAGCAAAACTTCTGTAACACAGCTAGGCTAAGCAGGGGCTTCCCACAAAGCAAAGAGCCACTATCCTTCTGGCATGTGCTCTTAGCAGATCTGTAGGCGCATTAGCAAATCCTACATTAACGCAAGAGAACTTTGGACATGCTGTTACTCAGAAGCCCAGGAATTGTTCATATAACCCTTTACCTCTCTGGTGATTTTCACAAGTGCAGAATTTCCCATTGATCTGGTACCATTTGCACATCCCCAACATGAATTGCAAGGGTTTCCTTTTAAAGAAGAACTCTTATGACAACTAAAAGACTAGTAAAAGACGAGGGGACCAAAGATGACATAATGCAAGTCTCGAAAAGGTGCTTTACTATTTTAGGTGTCATTATGAAATCATCCTGCTTGTAGAGTCCAGTTTTCCCATGTTATACAAATATGAAAACTGCCTTAAGATGAAAGGTCAATTTCATTCAACAGTCTGTCTGAAACAGTGGCAAAAGATGTCACCAGGAAGCTCACAAGCAGGGCATGGTGATAGTCCTTATTGCTGGTCCCAGCATCTGGAAACCAGTGTTTCTATGGAGCTTACAATCATCTTCAAGCACTGTGAAGCCTCTGTAGGAATCTAGTCTCTCTTTAACACCCAGACTCCTCAGGAAGCAAAGTGCTTTGCTCCCTTGGAGATTTTGTGTTCAAAATTTCAGACCTGTCCGCGTTATGACATATAACTACCTTTCTAGGAGACATGTAGATGTATCAATTCAATGCTGTAATTCTGCGCAGTCATACCTAATTTTACGCAGAGAGACAAAGAAGTTTTGAAGAGCAACAGACAAATTAACACTGTGAATATCAATGGTTTTTAAGGATCTTTAGAACATGCAGTGGAGAATTGATCTCCACTGTTCTTCAGTTGTTGTTGTTTGTTTTAAGAGGAATTGATTTAAAACGTATAGTAATAGATGGAAACTAAACAGATTTACCCAAAGCTGGTCAAGGTGCCAGATCTGACACAATAGTCAACATCCCTGTGATGAATTCCTCACCCACAACCATAGAAATCATTTCAGGAAAACTCACTGAATGAGGCTTGCATAACTTGTGACCTATGAAGCCAAACACAGTCCTCCAGTTCTTTTAGGTGGCTGGATAAAGCTCCTCATTTTATTGCCTGTTTGAGACTGCACAAGCGAGAGAGGAAAAGGCAAACATCTGGCAGGCCGCAAGACATGATTGGTAAATGGTGTTTGACTTGATGTGTCACAGACTGTGCCAGCCCGCACGGTGAGATATCTGTGATTGATGTGGTGAGTCCCGATAGATAGAGACGATGCAACCACCGTATCTAGACCAGCTTCTTAGTCCTACTGGATTGGCCACAACCGCACCTGAACCCTGCACAGATCAGCTGACACAATCCCTGCATTACAAAGAGGCAGTGCAAACATCTCTCGTTGACTTGGGTCATTGAGCCAAGGCAGTCTCTGCATCGGGCTGTAAATCTAACATCATACCCTTCAAAAGACCTTGTTCGTACTGCTGAAAACGAGAATCTCTTTTTGTGCTTACTAGCTGGGCTATCAATGAATTAACACCAGAGGGGACAGCTTTCAGAGGAAGGTCATGGGCTTTTTGGCACTGGAGGGGCTGGTTATGCTGTTTTTTTCTTCCCAATATTGTTTCTTTTAGTTAATAGTAGCAGCTGCATATTAGATGACTTCCCTCTTTAAATTGCTAAGTGGTGCCAGTTTTGTTTTTCTTTTTCTTTCTTTCTTTTTTTTGCTGGTGAGTTGCCAGTAGGCTCGGGGGAGAAGTGTTATCTCCCTTGGCCCTGAAAATTGATATTGAACATGGAAGGGGGGGGGGAGAATCTCACAAGCTGATAGCAATTAGCTAAAAAGGATTTTCAACTCCATGATTCATCACACTAGGGGAATCAAAGTCATTTGCAGGCACTGTTTCCATAGTCCCTGCGTCCTGCTCCTCAGATATACCTCTGTTTATCTTCACACTGTGGTGTGACATTTCCTTTTTCAAGAGCCCATTTTCTTGGAAACAGAGCAGCAGGCCACTGCAGCACACGCAGCCTTTGATTATCCCCTGACTGCTTTGATGACATGATGGCTCTAATAGCAGTGTGCTCAAGATGGGAAATGTGACTATTTGTGTAGCTGCACAGCCAGGTCAAGTCTAGGGCTCAGAGGCAGAAGAGGCAGAATGTGCCTCTCTCAGCAAGTCAAATTAAGTGACTTGATCTCTCAAAGGTTCTACGTGCCTATTTTGAAGTCCAGCTATCTTTTATTCTAGGCTGTGCTAAAATCACTTGCCACGTTTTGTGTTCTTATTTTCAAACATCAAACAGGATCACTCCCTTTGGAGAATGTTTGGGTACTTGCTGTGAACACACTTGCATTGTTTTGATGCTGTTCTTTTTGGTGCCATTTTCCATCTTGCTCTTACAATCCTGGGCCTCATTCACCCATACTACCACTCCCCCCCCAACACCAGTCCAATGCCAACCTCAGCTCATATGGGCAACCTCAGCACAGATCATATGGGCAAAAGCACCAATGCTCATAATTACCTGGCTCAGAATATTTATTTACAAATTTTCTCTTCTGGGCCTCACCCAAGGTGCTCTTGAGGCAGCTTACAATGGTGAAATCAGAACCTTAAACAATGATCGCCAAACCTTCACAAAGGAATCAAAGCAACAAACCAAGAAATCAATAACACCAGCACAGCTTGGAAGAGAAGTGGGCTACTTAAAAGGAGACCAAATGGAATTTTAAAAAAAATTCTTTAAAGCCTGCCAAGTGATGGCCAATGCTGGGTTCAATTGGACTTCTTGGAGGAGAGAATTTTACTACTAGGGGGCTGCCACTGAAAAGTTCCTGTCCCATATCCCCATCATATGGACTTCTAATGGTGATAGGATGCAAAGTAGAGCCTTTGATTACAAACCCAGAGGGTGAGTAGACAGACTACATTGCAGGAGACTAAGCAAGATATAACGAGAGTATGGATTAGGCCAGGTCTGCCTTTAGGAAGGAATGCAGCTTGTGTATCAGTTGGAACCACACAAAGTGCACATGGCAACAGTCACTACCTGATTGTGATTCTGATCCTCTAAGAGTAATACTACTCCATTCAGGACAAGCTGTAAACCCTTTCCAGAAACAGCTTTTCTACTGACTAACGGTACGTCTGCCTTGCCTGGATTAGGCTTGGATTTAACTCACATCCAGTCTTTTACAGTTGTCAAACACTGATTTAGAACATCCACAGCCTTCCTATTCTCAGATGGAAATGAAAGCCCATTGACACTGCACACCAAACCTCCAGTCAAGCTCCCACAGGGGCTTCGTATGTTGTTAAAGGCATTGGGGGGGGAGGGGGGGCAAGATGAAACCTTGTGTGACCTCAATGGCCAAGGGGCTGAGCAACAGTCCCCCAGCATTAGCTTCTGAAACCTGTTTGACAGATAGGAGTAAAACCTCCATAAAACAGTGTCTCCTAATTGCATCCTGGCCGAGTGAACTAAATGATCAATGGTATCAGAACTCACTGATACATTTCAGCCACTGAAAAGCGTTCCAGTTTACTGTAGTGATATGTGCACAAGCTCTTCATGTGACTGGGAATACTGTGTGATCAGGGTTCCCAAACAGATAGAGAATCATACATGCATACAGCTGTATGCATATAAGAACCTCTTCAGCTGAACTCATGGAGGTTGGGGAAGGGTCAGTAGGTGCAATTCTACTTACAAATTATTGTGTTGTGTCTAGCCCCCACTCAGACCTCTCTGGTTCCCACATAAGTATGTGTATGTTTGGTAGCAAGGGTAGAGGAATTTCCAAGTAACTCTTGAAGATGGCTGGCTGGTATTGGGGCTACAATTCCTATGGGACACTATGATAAGGCTTGCGCACGTAGTGCCATCAGTGTGAATGCACCAGTACTGTGAACTGGGAGTGAACGCTCAGAAACAATGACCTTGTTTTTCTCCTCCCTAAATTCTTACTAAAAATCTAGTAAAGCTGAGCTAATTCAGAATCAAGGAGAATTCTCCCTTCACTGTGTGTGAACTGACCCCTAGTGTTTTGAAAGTGATGTTTGAGTGGAGTTATGCAGTTAAATGTAGAGATAAGCTGGATGTTCTCAAGTGAGAGCTTTTAGCTCAAAAGTGGCAAGAGGATTTGCACTCCCCCTGCCCAAAAATAACCTGGAGATAATTTCAGGGGTAAAAAATTTTTGAAACAGCTTACAATTGTTGGTGGCAGAAAAATGTGCAATTCCTTCAGCAGTCCACCATTGAGCAGGGCTGCTGGGAGATAGCTTTGGGCTATCGGAGCAAGATCGGAGCAGGATGCCTGAGTTGGGCCCCCTTCCTAAATTTTCCTGCTGTGACCTTTCAGTCTGTAACCTTTCAGATATTACTGCGTTTTTAAAAAACAAAGTTTTAATTGACAGTTTTAATTTAGCTCTGGATGACTGAGATTTAGGTACCCACATTTATTTTATAATACTTTTTTTTTGAACTATATATATTTTGTCATGGCCTGGGCCCCCTGAAAGCCTGGGCCCTCGGGATTTTGCCTCCCTAGGCCCCCCCCCTCTCCTCAGGCCTGCCATATAGTCCCTTTACTGGGAATGGGAACTCAAGTCAAGTGACTCAAGTCTGCGTCACCAAAAACAAGTGTTTTTGCTGACTTGTGCAGACTAGAGTCACCTGTGCTGATGACTCGGGCATTGACTCAAGTCTGAGACCCCCGACTCAGCACTCAGTCCCCACATGTGCAGACTCGATTCTATCTGTGTCTGGGTGTGGTTGCTAACTTTTTTTTGTGGTGTAAAATACCTCATGAGGCTATCATTCAGATCGGACAAGCAACAGGGAAGTTCCAGCCAGAAGCCAGGGGAAAGTTAATGTTTTGCTTTTGTATCAAGCGGGGGAGGGGGGGAGACGGGAGCAGGCTCTCTTTTCCGTCTCTGAAGGAACTCAGAATCATTGGATGATGGGTGGTCTGATTTGTTTCTTTGAATAAGGTAGGACAGAAGGAGGAGCCCAAGGGTTTTTTGTTTTTTGTTTTTTTTACCTTGGGAGGTAAAACCTTGAGAAAACCTTGGGAGGGGGAGGCAGTTTGTAGCGATTACAATTTCCAACTGCATGACTGACTTCTTTGCGCTCATTGTTACTTGGGAGTAGGAAGCCTCATTGAACAACTGGCACAAATGGGACTACTCCTGAGTAGAACTGCAAAGTATTTGGCCATACTGGTAAGCCTCCCAGCTGCTACACAAGACTCTCCTCTCTCTTGTCACTTCTTTCCCTGCTCTCACGCAGTCTATCCCACCATCTTCCACCTTGTTTGCAGATGTGGGCATCAGGGAAGTGTTTAAAGAGAACTCTGACACACAACCCAGCAGCAGCCCTGTTTTTCTTTCCGTGGCAGACCTTTTAAAGGGAACAACTCAAGACTCAAGTCTTTCTGAGTTGCCAAAACACTCTGGGCGACTCAGAAAGTCCACCTGTTAGGACTCATTTTTGAATTGAGTTGTGGGAGGAGGAGACTCGTGACTCTACTCGAGTCAAGTCGTGCTGGACTTACCCATCCCTGCCCTTTTACTGTGCTCTCTGAAATCTGTTGAAACCAAACTGACTGGTGATGAAGTCACTGTTTCAGAGAGGGGATGAAGAAATGTTATCAATGGGTGCTAGATTCAGCAAAGTTCAGAATAGGTTCAATCCATCTTTTGCCTGTTTCCCTTAAGCAGGGGGAAGTAATGCTGTTTCTGTATATAGTTCCAAGGCAAGGGACACCTGGATGGTTTTGACCCAGATGAAAAGTGACACTCCCCCTTACACTCCTACTCAGCCTCATGATGGAACCTCTTCAACTTAAGCTAGCGAAGGAGATTAGAAGAAAAAGAATGGTAGATGGACTGATCAACATATAGAGATGTTGCGTTTTTGTTTTTTTTAAGTATACGATGTGGCACTCCATTTAATGAATGAAACAAGTTGTGATTTTTATATGTTTTTATCTCTCCCTGATTGTGGCAAACCCACATTCGTTAAATGCATGTAAAGATGGAACTATGTTCTGAAATTTATTATGATTCAAGGAAAGCAATTATTGAACAAATGAGGGCCTGTCTATTGTGGTTTGTTCAGAGTTTTACAGACAGCCATTGTACTATGCTTAGCACTAGTAATTTGCGTATCTGGCCTAATTTTCAAAAAACTAGTCCAACAATAATAAAAAGATTTCAGTATTGCCAGCGCAGCTGAATTTCTTCTGTGTTTTGGTTGTTTGGAAAGTACCATTACTCTATTACAAGGCAAATACAAGTACTAATTTCAGTGCTTTGTTGTGAATGAAAACAAGCCTGTTTCTGCCCTGAAATGCATTCGTTATCCCAGGTGTTTTTGCTGGGAGATCTACGGCATAAAACCTTCTCAGAAACACTAGATGGAATGAACAGTTAAAAACTTCATCTATGAAGACAGTTAAAAACATAGAAAGGGACCAGCACCATCACGTTTATTGCCAGATCTCAGGGTTTGACCTGACATTTCAGGGGTTTGACACTGAAATTGAGTTTCAGATAGTAGCATAGTTAAGCCAGGGTCCAGGGGGTTCATTCCCCTCCCACGGTGGAGTGGGGGTTGTTTGCCATCTCTGTTGGAGGGAGGGGGTGACCTTACTGTGGCCCTCAAGCCTGCCCTTGTTCCTGTACAGTTTCAGTTGAGCTGTTTCCGGGGCCAGGGGCATGCATGCGCAGTGGACAGGGTGACTGTGTAGGCGTGAGGAGGTGATGTGATGACGTGGGGGGCATCATCACATCACTCTGCCCCATGTACCCACCCCCCCAGCTACACTACTGGTTTCAGAAGCCAGGTACGTGCTATTTTTCACAGGGCTATCCCCAACCTCTTTGCCTGTTCAGCATTGTAAGCTTTCACATAGGGCTGTCCTACAAGCTTCTGGTACCTGGGGTGGTGTGCCGAATGCTGCTATCCCTTCCTTGGTGAAGTATCTCTGCTTCTCCACCTCTGCTTCTCCCACTCCCTGGAGTGGGAGAGGAAGATGGCTTGAAAAAGAAAGAGTGGAGGAGAGTGGTGGTTGAGAGCATCCCTAATTCCACCACTCCTGTCTCCCCCTCACTTTTTAATCTGCTCTGTCCCACTTTTTCTTTTCTAATCCAGAGGCTAGGAGGAGCAATGGTGGCATGCAGGCAGACAGAGGAGAACACCCTCTACCAACCTGCTGCCTTTCAGCTGATATGGATTTGCTTTTGGAAATGATTTAAAAGAACACTGTTTTCAGAAATGGTGTACCGCTTTCTGATGGGAAGATTGAGTAGATATCTGAACTAGAATCTACACTGGCTTCCAATCACCTTCTGGACATGGGTAAAGATTATGGTTTTAATCTGTAAAGCTGAGCACTGTGGACTGAGAAACAATGCACTCTGCTGGGATGAGGTTCTTGGTTCTACCCCAGAACAGAGCTAGGAATGATACAGTCTGACTTGCACAAGCTCTCAAGTGTATTGTGAATTTTTACATGGACTTCAGTCTTCCTATGGGTTTAACAATAGCAGAACCAGGATGGTGCAGTGGTTTGGGAGCTGGACTTAGATCTTGAAGATCCAGGTTCCCACTCAGCCACGAAGCTTTTTGAGTGACCCTGGGCCAGTCTCTTTCTCAGCCTCACCTACCTCACAGGGTTGTTGTGAGGACAAAAGGAGGGACCATGCACACCACCCTGAGCTTCTTGGAGGAAGGGCAGTACAAACTTGTGAAAAATAAATGAACAAATGCCTACCAAGTTTGAGATATGCTGCAGGTTTTGCACAGTTTCCTGATTTTCTATTGCAAATCCTCCTATGGGCAGCACTAGGTCGCAGTTGCCATGGCATCCCAAGAGGCTCAAGCTGCAGCAAGGGCCCAGGTTGGTTTTCCACATCCTTAAGCAACTTGTAATACAATAACACAGGCAGCCTTCTGACATAGCTAATGCTGCCCTGCTGTTCCCGTGAAGATTTATTGCTGCTTTGCCATTTCCCTGGTCATTAGTTTTAGCAGCAGGCCAAAACTAACATGCATGTTAGCAGGCTTACTAAATGTTTGGGAAAAGCCATGGAGCAGTCAATGGACATTTGCCATGTCAGGACATGCTATTTAGCAATGCTCTAGCAATGACATTTGCTATTGTCTCGCTTCCAACCTGATCTTTTAGAGACTGGCACAATCATAATGTTTACCTGTGTGGCCCTCTTTTCTGAACACTCATCTCTTTTAATTGGAAATCACTGCATGTGAATTCCCGGGGTGGCCCAGACATGAGACTGGCTGAAGCAACTGTCTGAGCGATGGACTGTGCAAATGTGCTTTATGACAAATATGTGACTTTTCCAGATCGGCGCAAAGGACATGCGATGGCCGAGCGCATCCTTTGGATTGTGCTCTCAGTCATGTTTGCTGAAGAAACTTTGAAATCTTGCCCTGTGTTGTTGACTCTTCAGGCTCCCAAAAACAAATGCCAAGCATGCAAGGGCCCTCACTGTATTGGGTGTGAGCAATTTTCAAGAGTTCACTGGATTCTTACAGCAGTCCAAATGGAGAGAAGAAGAGCGGAGCCAGCAATCTCCACAGGAATTTTGAACCTTGCAGTTGACACGCCTTCCTTAGAGGTACAGACAAAATGCCACAAGGGTTAATAATTCCGTGATCACAGCAGTGGCTTTGTTTGGCAGAAAGCTAATCTCCTTTCTCTGCTTATTTTGAGCTTTTGCCATGCACTTCTGCATTATGTAGTCACTGTAAGTAGGTAGTAATTGGGAGTAATCACTGTATTTAGCACAATTGAAGGATTTTGAAATCATATAGTACTATTCTTTGATAATGTTTCATGAATGGTTGGGCTTAGAAAATAGTGATTAATCTACTTTGTACATAGAGCACTCTGAAAAAAAATAAACGTCCCTTAAGGACAGGGGCCACTGCATTTATTTATTAATTTATTAAAAGATTTCTATCCTGCACACTCTCCTCCCGTCAGGGAGGCACTCAAGGAGGTTTCCAGTCAAAACATTAAATGCAATGAATGAACTCTAAAATCACAATAAATTGAGCAGTTTGTTCATTTTATAATAGGAACTTCAGGTTACTTAGATCTGGAAGTTCCTGAAGGTGTGTGTGTGGGTGGGGAGGGGGTAGATCAAATTCAGTTTGGAATCCAAAACAGATCCAGTTTTTTCTTCTATGATTTTGTTGGGAGAAGAGGTAAGGATAGCTCAGTCCTTTTCTAATCTCAATGCTACGCAAGGCAAGTAGGTTATACCGGAGACTGAGCTCTCTAGGTGCACCCACATGTTCTGTCACTGAGCTATGCTGGATAAAGTACAGTGGGTTTCTATGCAAAATACAATCCGGCCCTCCTCCATCCTATCCCTATGTCATACTGATGGGTGTTTCTCCAGTTTAGCTGCCATATGCAGCTGAATGTGGGGCACGGGCACAGGCAGGATATAAATAAATAAATAAATAAATAAATAGTTTGTATAATATAATATATAATATACTGTACTATATAATATGTATTATATAAATGCTGTAATCCTATAAACATCTTGTAAACATCCTATACGCACTTACCTAAGAATTAGTCCCATTGACTATATGGGACTTACTTCTGAGTAGACATGCATAGGATTGGGCTGAAATATAATTTGTCTTCTCTTTGTTGATCTTCTCTTACTGTCGTGTAGGTCTGTTGATCACTGAGGTCGCCATAAGCCATGATCCAGAATTTCATCATTTCATCATCCAGGCCAGTTTCCCTACTTTCTATGGGGCAGTGGTTCCCAAATGTTTTAGAGGCCCTAGACTAGAGCAATGATTTTCAGCCTTTTTCATCTCACAGCACACTGACATGGCACTAAAATTGTCAAGGCACACCATCAGTTTTTTGACAATTGACAAGGCGCACCACACTGACAGCAGGGACTTGCATCCCCCATGGCCCTACTAAAAAATGATTCTCCCCCAAAGTCCCATGGCACACTTGTAGACCATCCACGGCTCAGCAGTGTGCCATGGCACAGTGGTTGAAAATGGCTGCCATAGAGGCTGCTACAAACATCAAGGGGTGTGGCTATAATGGTGATTGGGCTGCAGTGCTCCCTCCTCAAGTAGTAGCTTGTCTAAGTCTTGATTCACATAGCCTAATTTAGGGCACAATCCTAACTTGCGCTGGAACAGGCAAGCCAGGAGGCTTGCGCTGTATCCAGCGCAGGATTGTGGCCAGCAGCAACTTAGCCAGAGGCAAGGGGAAACCTTTCCCCTTACCCCTGGGTAAGGGCTGCTGGCCACAATGGGTCTCCTCGGCCAAACTCAAGGTTAGGATTGCACCCTTGGTTTCGTGAACCACTCCAATTTGGGTCATGACCCACAAACCCACAGTTTGAGAACCACTTCTATAGGATATATTTTTAATTTCCAAAACAGGGTATCTGAAGGATACCTTCAGAAAGGGCACTTTGCACATTCTCAGAGGAATTCTGGGCACTGCTGTTTTGAAAAGCTGCTTCATGTCAGAGGGCAAAGACCCCTTGTAATTGCTCACAGGGATTTTGGCTTCAATCTTTTACAGAAAACAATGCTCTGTTTCAGGGGTGCCCAAACCCCGGCCCTGAGGCCACTTGCGGCCCTCAAGGACTCCCAATCCAGCCCTCAGGGAACTTCCAGTCTCCAATGAGCCTCTGGCCCTCCAGAGACTTGCTGGAGCCCACGCTGGCCTGATGCAACTATTCTCAGCATGATGGACAACTGTTCGACCTCTCATGGGAGCTGTGGGACGAGGGCTCCCTCCACTGCTTGCTGTTTCACATCTGTGATGCAGCAGTGGCAGCAAAGGAAAGGCTGGTTTTGCTTTGTGGTAGGCCTTTTATAGGCCATGAGCTATTGTAAGACCTTCATTCATTCATATAAGTTCCATCTCTAATGTATTTATTTATGTAAATTTAATCAAATTTGAAATGTAAATTAATTCTTTTTTTCCCGGCCCCCGACACAGTGTCAGAGAGATGATCTGGCCCTCCTGCCAAAAGGTTTGGACACCCCTGCTCTGTTTAGTGGAAAGGCACTTTGTGCATGCTCAAAGGAACTGAGCATCAGGTACCAGATTTTTTTATATATAACAGAGGATAGCAAGCCTATTAATTACTGGTCCCCTGCCCTTCCTGGATTATAAAAGCACACAGAATCTAGGTGTTTCTCTTAAACATAAAATCTGCTCTTGTAAACAAAGGAAATGGTCAGATTTTTATATTGGTTTCCTTTCACCAGGTACTTATGTCACTTTTTCACTTAATTAGTGTCATCTTCGCTATAAATATATATATATTTTTTTCTGTCCATAGCTTTTATCATCACATTCTTTTATGAAACAGGCTTTACAGGCAATTCCCATTATAAAGGGGGAAAAAAAATGAGTATTCATTGTTTAATCATTTTGGTATTTTAATTTTTCATGATACTGCAGCAAATAAAGCCCTGCTTTGTGCATGTTGACTGGTATGTTTACAGTGTAAATAACTGCAAAACTGATAGGCTTCTCCTGGCTTATCAAGGGCTTTGGTTCTGATTGGGCCAGATCCAGCTTCTGTGGGTTCTCAGGCAATTTAGTTCAGGTTTGGCTGGAGATGGATAACCCCATTCCTGCTTGGTTTGGAATATAAACAGACCAACAATTTCAAGCAGCAGATGCAAATGCCGGGGGGGGGGGGGTAACCTCCTTTCCCCTCAAATTAGAGTGCACACGTTTCATTTCTACAAATAAGGTGCATCTTTGCAATGTTACTTGGGAATTGTAGTGTGAAGGTGGGAGAAGGTAGGCTATCTACTCATAGATGACCATGCACCTCTCCATTTCCACGTGTGTGCAGTGTAACCTCTGTACCCATGGATTTGGCCTCTGTGGATTTGACTCACCATATATGCTGTAGATACCAGGAGAAAGCCTTCCGGAGGCCTCAGAAAGTCACTTCCATTTACTCATCAAACCGCAAGCGGCCACAAATTTCCGTAGCAGTAGATTTTTGTATCCCTGGAGGGTCCTGGAATGGATCCCATGCAGATAAATGGGGCCAGCCTGTATACTATGTGTGATTATGCCCTGCCCTGTGATTGGCTGTTGCTCCATAAGCACACCAGCATAGGGATGTCTTAAATGGAAGCATAAAAAATATTCTGAATAATGTGATTTCATGATCCCATGCAATTGTTTTTAGCACCACAATTAAATCCTTTTTAGCAGCACAATTAAATCAGTGAGCATTCACATTTTGACAGCCTGCAAGATAAAGAAGTAGAAGAAGGTGAGCTCTGGAAGTTGCAGGAAACAGTATACGTGCCAATTTGATTAGTTTTATAAATGATCCAAGCTGACCTGGAAGTCCAGTAGAGTGGATTAGAGTGGATCCAGTAGCTGGTCCAAGGCCATAATAATTCTCAGTTCATTTATACCCTCATCCAAAACGTTGTGCCAATGTATCTGCACTGATGTGGCTATTGATACATATAGCCATCTCATGTTGGCACTAGAAGTATTTTGTGTGACTTTTTTTTAATGTTATTAAAGCATTTCCAGACTCTCTAACAAATTTGCTGAAGTTAGGGAAAAATGCACAATTAATAAAACTTCTGCAGTCAGCTATACACAGAGAATCTGAATGCAACAGTGACCAAAGATTTATGGATTACAGAGATTAATGTTGCTTACCAGAAAAAAAACAACAACCTTGCTGCTAGTGAAACATCCCCCCCCTCGAAGAAGATATTTAAGATATCATATTGCAAACATAGACATTTCTATAGGTTTGCTAGATGGGCTTCAGGTCTTGCTTTATAAAAAAACCTCAAGACACAAGTGAAGCTACTTGAAGTCTGCAATCCTAGGCAGACTTTCCTGGGGCAAATATGCATACAATTGTGTTGTAACAGCCCAATCCTATGGGCTAGTACTGCTGACACTAATTCCTAGCGCCGGCGCTAGGTGTTATATACATGCCGTAAAGTACGTTTATGGCACCCTTGGAATAAGGAGCGCTGGGATAGCGCCAGTCAGTGCTGGACCCAGTGCCCGGAGGAGATGCTGTGCAGCCACTGGAGGTAACAGCTGAATCCTAAATGCTCCACTGCCACCACTGGATGCAGCGGCACCAAAGCGGCTACCACTGCATCCTGCAGCATTGCGGCAGCCACCAGAGAGCTACTCAGGGGAGGCCCATGACCCACAATGGGGCTTCTCAAGTCTGCGCTGACTATTTTGCATGGACTGTGATCAGCATGGACTCCTCTAAAATGGCTGGTAAAGCTTCAGCTGGTCATTTTAAAGGGGTCTTTCAGCCAGATCCATGCCAATTTCACTGAAATTGATGTGCCTAACTTTGTACAGGAGTGGGCTCTTTATAGGACACCCTTCTAAAAGACAACTACAGTTCTGCTGCTAGCCTTCTGGAGAGTGATTTCTTTGGGTCCTTCACCTTGGACCTGCTTGGCTATCCTAAACCATCTTTACTTCCCTTTGCACTTTCCTTTAATTTTCCTTTACTTGAAAAGAGCTGGACTAAGCTGAGAAAGGATCTTTCCCAAACTGAAGCCTATATGAACCAAGAGATTAGAGTAGCCAATCAACAGCTGAGAGATTTGCATATTCACACCCCAGGTACAGATTGAGAGCTGCAAATGCATTATGGAAATCTCTTCGGCTTGATTGGCTGTCAGATATTATTAACCAATCAGTTTGAGGAGATACGCATACTGTACAGTTTTTGGAATGGAGTGATTATGGAAATCTAATTTCTAGCACCAATACAAAAATAGGATGTTTCATGATTGTTCAAAAGAGTTTTTTTTTATATATTTGTAGAAATGCGGCAAACTCATACTCTGGTTGGAAGGACGAATTTCACTTGCAAGGAACTTGTCTTAGGGCGAAGATAGATGCATCCATGTTAAATGTACTCTAGTACATGGGCATGAAATAGTTCATAGAATCATAGAATCATAGAGTTGTCAATTGTCTAAAAACCAACAGTGTGCCTTGACAATTTTAGCACCCTGTGAGATGAAAAAGTTTGAAAATCGCTGGTCTAAAGACACACAGATGCCTTTCTGGAGGTGTATCTGTGTGGCTGCTAACCACAAAATCAGCGGTACCCATGTGGGTGAACATTGTTCAATTTTATCTGACCTGTGTGGCAGTGAGTTCAACTGCACCAGTACAACGACACCAAAAGGGGATCCGTACCTCTTGCCGTTTGATTTTTCTTTTCTTTTGAGTGGTTAGAAATTTGGCCAAACATTTTGATGAAACTTTGGTAAGGTTCCCTGGGCCAGATGCAATTGCTTTAGAGGCCTCATCCGACCCACAAGCCTCATGTTGAGTGCCTCTGTGTTACCTATCAGTACAATAATGTGGCATCCTCCAGAATACTACGAGGCCTAGAAAAATGCCCTGAATTCTCCCAGATCTCATTCTGCCGAGCTACTTAAGGCTACCGAAACATGCCCTAGCAAAACCTTTGTAGTTTTCTCCTATAAACTAAACACCAATTCAGTGGGAGATGACAGATTACTTCATATAGCATGCAAGCAAGCCCAGACAATAGCCATAGCCATGACTGATTGCCTCGCTGTAACCCACTTTATGTTAAATGCATTCTTGCTGTACAATTCCACGACTGTAATTTTGTTCTTCTGCATCGCTCAGCCCTCTGTGGACTAACCAGGTTCCTTCAGTAATGATTTCTTTTCTATTGTATTGTTTTCTGCATAATCAAGTTGGTAGGTAGGGGTTTAGGTGACACAGCCATCTGTCAAGTTCATTTGCTCTGAAAATGCATGGGATAATGGCCTCTACAACTTGGGGCTATCTGTTATAAAGGGAGAATATCAGCTTTTAAGCCTGCCTCACCTTATCATCCTCTTCAAATTATTATTCTCCCCCCCCTTTTTTTTTTTTTTTGCTGTATGAAATCCATGAGATCCCCTCCATGTGACTGATTAGGACTTTTTCTTTTAAAAGAAGAAGAAGCCATCACCTGATCGCCTTATATTGCAATTTATGCAAGCAATCCAATTAAGGAAAAGGAAGCAAACATCCCAGCTAATATGCCTGTCTCGAAATTAAAGAGGGTGCCGCAAATTGCACTCTGTTTGCCTGACACGCTCACTGCCTCTTTCTTGACATTTGTATAATGTGTAAAGGTAAGGCAGCTGGGATGCCACAGAGAAAAGAGGGAGAAAACAGTGATTCATTTTCCTTTGCTCCAATGAAAGGGCTCATAATAACTCCTATAAAAACCTTTATCAAATGGGGACTGTTTACTGAAGTGACACATTTTCCTGGGGAGGAATAACATAAAACACAGCTTGCGGTGGTGCTCAGCTTTCTCCAGATATTGCTGAAATGGCTAGAATAGTTTGCATGGAAGGTGACATTATTATGATTAGTGGGGAGCCTTTTTAAAGACGTGAAATCTTCTCGGCTTATTTTGTCCAAGCAACAATTAGGATGAGAGAAGAACCTTTCCCCAGTTGGATGGCATTCTTATATAGAATGAATTCGGAAAAAGCGCCATTGGCCATGATCCCAATGGACAGCTTTTCAGTCCTCCTGAAATCAATTATCCGTGCGCATGAATAGCTTTGAACTAGATGAGGGCCAACAACTATGGCCAAGTTCTCACTGAGGTGATAAAGCTGTATCTGGGCTGCACCACTTCAGTGGAGGCCAGGAAAAAAGAAAAAAAAAACTTCTCATAAACATGTGCTCCTTTTCCATGTTTAGGATCCTCTTCACAGGGAAGCGATCTGCCATTCTTATTCAGGTATAGCCTTTTACCTTTTACTAGGCCTGCATTGTCATTGTGTCATGGAGAACTAGTCTGAAACCTTGAACAAATCAAATTCATACCAGAAAGAAGTATCTCCTAGCAAATCTGATGAGACAAGTTCATTTTTTTTTCTAACAATCTGAGTGGAAAGGCAATAAATCTGGGGAATAAATGTTCACATTTTTACCAAACTGACAGAATATTAATTTTTGCTAGAATGGTCCATATTTTGTAATCTTGTTTGTGTAATATTATTCAATGGATTGAGGACCTTTTAACCTTATCAACATTTGAACTAATGGCTTACAGATGACAACTTTTACATGGACATATTTTGGGATATTTTGGAAGCCTTTCTTAACGATTTATGTATACTTATTGTTTATGGTTTATAGTGTCGATTGCTTATTGTTTATTAATATCTTCTGAAATCTTTTTCTATTTTCATGTATCTCACATACACCACATTTTTTCATTTTCTTTTTCTTTGTTTTTAATATATGTTTTCATTCATAGAGAAAAGAAATGAGTGGAATCTCTTTCTGTGAAAGGATGGAGCTTCCATTTGCAGAGTGCTAAATTAGGATCCAGACCAGAAAGTTTACAGGAGCTATTGGATTTTAATGCAGTTCTCCCAGATTACTATCCAATGATTTTTTTTTTTTTTTTAAAGAATAGATTTATGTATGGAGCCAACTATGCAGGTGTTTTAGCCTGCTTTGTGCCTGACAACCAAAAACTAGAGGGTTTTTTGGGCCACAAGTGGGCTGCCATGCCTGGCTGGTTGGCTGATTTGACTTAGGACAGGGAGGTTACAAATTGTTCTGGCCTCCTCTAACTACAGAGATTGCAAAACCTATTTCATCCCTTCTGATTTCTGAATGATGGATGTGTATGAAGCTTCAACCCACACCAACCATTTCCACCCACACTTCTGACATGCATCTGTGTGGCAGAGACATGGCAACACACACTCACCCTTGAATTCAATTTCTGAAACACATTCTCTAAAACACATTCCTCCAATAAATAAATAAATAAATAAATAAATAAATAAATAAATAAAGCAAGCTCAGTCTCTGGAGCACATACTCCCCCCCCCCACACACACACACCAATCTCTCTCTCTCCCCTCCCCCTGGGAGCAAGAGAGATCTCAGCATAGGGCTCCTTAAGCAACTAGAAAATGGCCGCTCCTGGTGTTTTGGAGAGCCAGCCCACTGTGCAGGCTCCCTGTTTTTTATTTTTATTTTCTTTTTAACGGAAGAGAACCAACTCTTCCTGCTGCTTCCCCAGAGCTTAATGATGTAGACGTCCTACTGTTTTTTGATAGGCTAGCTAGCCAGACTGCTTTATTTTCTTGAAGCTATGATTTTTTTTTTCTTGAAGCTAGCTATGATTATAGCCTGAGCTGCTGGAGGCAAGTCTTCCTAATGCCTCCCCAGAGACTGATGACACAGGCATTGTCTTTTTTATTACTGGGCAAATGAAAGCAGCTCTTCCTGGTGCCCTCCTCTACAGCGTTTAAGTGTATAGGTGTTCTACCTATTTGAGCCCAATCCTATGTATGTCTACTCAGAAGTAAGTTTCATTATAGTTAATGGGGCTTACTCCCTCATTGTGCGGATAGGATTGTAGCCTTTGTTTCTTGCAAGTCACTCTAGCAACTGGGATGATTGGCAGCTCTTCTTATTCCCGCCATGTTCGTGTGTGTGTTGCTTTAAACAGACTGAGCAGAGCAGAGAGGAGCAGCTTTAGAAAGGAAAAGGTGCACTTTTAAAACTTATTGGGGTCCTCTATTCTAGTTGGGTTAGGTGAGGCTCTGCCTCCCTTGCCTACCCTGATTGCACATCACTGTAGTGTATGAAAGTAGCATAGTCAGTACAGGCTTGACATGAGGCTTCTTGTAGTGAGTACAGGAATAAATGCCTCCCTCCCAAGAGAATCCCATGCTTCCAATTGTGTGCTACATACAGTGGTTCCCAAACTTTTTAGCATAAGGACTCACTTTTTAAAATGACACTCTATCAGGGCCCACATAGCTTTGCTAGACAAAAAAAAGTTTCACTTTACCAGTTGCTCAAGTCTCAGTTTGTATCTTTTTTACTATGGAGGGGGCACTGCCTTCTGGAGCATTTGTTGAGCTCCACATTCATTAGATAGGAACAATTCTGGTGGCTTTGTGTTCCTCCTTGACTGGTCTTCCTAGGAGCTGAGGCATATTTGCATACTCATGAATAAACATGCACATGTGGCTCAGTTTCACTTTCCATAGGGCTCAATGCATTTTGGAGGGGGGGGGGCATCTTTCTTGAGAGTTTTTTGGAGCCTGAGTTCTTCAGATTGGGACTATTTTGGTGCCATTGTGTTCCTCTCGACCAGCCCTTCTATGTGGACAGGGGCACGTTCATCTACTTGCGAGTAAACACACACATGCAACCCAGTTTTACTTTCCATAGGGTTCAATATATTTTCCTTTCAGCTATTGGCTTGTCAGTTTCACAACCCACCAACAATCAGGTCCTAATCCACAGGTGGGCCACAACTCACAGTTTGGAAAACATTGTGGTACAATAAAGTTCCTGTAAGTTCCAAGAGCACAAGATAGTTCCACTGGGCATGGCCATCACCTGTTGTTGAGCAGTTCATTTACCAGTCGTATCTCTGAAGTAGCTATGGAACAGAAATGTTAAAAAACAAAAGAAGTTCAAGGACAATTTCTGTTCCTGGGATAATTTTCAAGAAAAGTCAACAAGCTTTTATATGACAAGTGATTTTTTTTTTTTTTGGGGGGGGGGGTGTCTCTGGATATATACCTATTTTGCAAATAAATCCACAATAGTTACTAATCTGCAACATGTTTTACTAGCCTACACGCTCACATTTACCAGGTATCACATATACATACCTTATGTGAGTCATCTCACAAGCCTTCCTGGACTCAATCCCTCAGTGTGGGTACACATAGATCTAAATGAAGGAATTCGCTTGGGCAGGCTGTGTAGACCCTTTCTGTGCTGCGGAGGCTTACCCCTAGGTTCCCGTATCCAGAGGAGTCCTCTGTGACTATCTCCCCATTTTGATTGGGCTCAAAATATATTGTCTTTTCCATTCTCTGTTCCTGCTGTTCTTTTTAGTAAATTCTATGCATGATAACTGTTATTTGAAAGAAAAGCTCAAATGAATTTTTCTTTTAAAAAACCAGCAAAGGACAAGCTTGCACATTGTTCAAACGTAACTGGTTTGAACAGTTCTGCCATAGAGCACCAGTGCACACGTGTTCTTTAGCAAAGACATTTTGTACATTACGTAAACAGAAAATAACTTAAAGATTGAACAAATCAATTTATTCAAATGACGGGAAGACCCCAAAAAGTTCATTGGGCAGGAACTGTAAATAGCTTCAGATTTTTATTTAGAAAATAACACACTAAAAAGAATTATAAGATTGAAGGTAGAACTACATTTAATGGGAAACACAAGGTTGCCTTAAAAATGGCATTCCTGTGTCAAATTCTCACTCATCCTCCATAACACATAGCAAAAGTTCCCAATGTTATCATGTGGTACATTTTCCTGTCCCCCCCTCCAGATCACTGGCTGTCCTTGACACCCTCAGGAAAAAGAAGCCACAAAGAAAAGATACTGTAACCCCCTTTAGAGGAAGAGATTACTGCATTTTAGACACAAAATTTAGTATCACTGAATTCAGCTGTGTCTCCAAAACATGTGTCGTTCAGGTTCTGAAAGAGTGAGGCAAAAATATTACAAAAATATTCATTTCCTTTTTTTAGGGGGAAAAAAGCATCGCATCCATACGTCCAACATTGTCCAACAGATTTATTTCCCTCACAAACGTTTCCCGCCAATTTGCTGAAAGCTGCTCCCCACCTCTACAGTATTGGTAATCTCCCACCTGTCGAGCATTAATATGGTGTACAGAATGGCAGATTTATGAGTTGTACCAAAGACAAGCATGAAACGATATATTTTCCCTGTGCTTGATAGGGACTCTGCATGAGATGAACTAATACATTATTGCAGTCAAACACTCTTGTTAGTCATTTTCCTGCCCTGAATTAAAACAAGAGAAAAGAAAACGGGAGGGGGAAAACCCTCACCCAGAATCATATACACTCAGCCTAGTTATCGAAGCTTTAAAGTTTATTAAAGTCTATCGACCATGTGTATACATTTCTGGATTTAGGCTCAATTGCTTCTCTCCAAGCTGGAACATTGAATTAAGATGCAGAGCCTTGCTGTGGCTCTCGTGGACTCCAACTGAGCTACAGGTAGCAGAAGTCTCCTTCAATTAGACATAATCATCACTCACAGTCAATAATTGTGCTAAAGCCTGCTTTCAAATCTGCGAGGGATTCGCATTTAATGTACTGATTCAGCTTGTCTGAGCCAAATTCACTGTGTACTGAAACCAAAGCAATTTAGATCTTGCCTACGGCCCTTCTGGCAGTTCATCTAGTACTCAACACTGTTAGGACTGTGAGATACAATTTAATCGGAGACATCTGTGCAGAAAGAGGACCTTTTTCCTGTAGCTGAGAAAAGACTAAATAATGGCTAAGCTGTAGTTTTATGTGAAGAACCAGGCCTTATCTCTTCCCTGAAAAATAAAACATTTAAGATATAGCAAATATACCTCTCTCTCTCTCTCTCTCGCTCTGTCTGTGTGTGTGTGTGTGTGTGTGTGTGTGTGTGTGTGTGGTTTATGAAATGCACAGGGAGACCGCTACCAGCTTTTCTCTCTCCACCATGTAAAGCACTCGAGAGCCCTGATCCTTGGATTAGCCATTGAAAGATATTACAACTTTTATCGTCAGTTGCAGCTGACTGGGAAGATATTTCTTAAGTGTGAAAAGTAGATGGCTCACTTTGTGAATTTTCTAAATAGTGAAATCTCCTGGGCAGATATATGGTGCATGCATGTCCTATAGGTTCTGCAAGTGCTTTAGAAGGGCTCTTTGTTTCCACGAGGCCCTCAATTATCTAGAATTAATATACCTAACACCTTGTGGGTTATTTTGGAACTGTTGTTCCAAAAAAGGCTAGTAAGATCATCTGCATATTTCAGTGACTTAAACCAACTGGTTAAGCAGCTCTCGACAGAATACTGAATTGGCCAGTTTATACTGGCATAATCGTAATCATTTAGAGCAGGGGTGTCAAACATAAGTCCCGGGGGCCGGATGCAGCCCATGGAAGCTTTTTATCAGGCCCTCAGGCTCTCAGCTGCTTAGCAGTGCTGAGGTGTTACTGCTGAAAGGGCAGCCCACATGAAAATTGGGCTCTCCCATGTCTTGAAATATGATCAAGATTTGCGTGTTTTCTCCTCTGTCATTTGCAGCTAATGAGTTCCTAAGTGAGAAAAAGTGCTTATTTTTTATTATGACTGGTTTAATGACATCACTTCCTGCCTAATGGCATCACTTTCGGCCCTCAGCAGGCATCATGAATGCTATTCGGCCCTCAGTATGAAACAAGTTTTGACACCCCGATTTAGAGCCTTTTGCAGAGCTTTTGCAGCCATGACAGGCTCTGATGGCGAGGGGGGGGGGGGCTGCCAGCGGCTAGGTGCCTGAAGAAATTTAGCATTTTGTCCCCCCTTCGGGAACACCAGTGGATGTGCTGAAACAATTTTGTCAGTATTTATTATTAGTCACACCCATGAAACTTTTCAGTATCCTGCCTCCAATAAATTCATTATGAAAGATACACCTTGGTTATTGTAGGAGTAAACTCCTGTTGACTTCCTGCTTCCTGTTAATGTTCTACTTGTGTCCCTCTAGCTTCCAGGCTGGCTACCTTCTTGTCTTTCTAAAGGTCTGCATACTTATAGTGTTTTTAAAAGGAAAAGACATTCTTGCCTGATGCAATGGTAAATGAATAAAAGAGGTGTGGGGACACGAAAATAGGGTTCCCTTTTATCTGCAGCTTCTGGTATCCATGGGAAAAGGAATGTATCCTTTGTAGATACTGGGGGATGCCTGTAAGATCTTAGAAATATTGATGGGAAGGACATGAACAATGGACATGTTTCAAGAAGTGAAGTCTTTTCCAATGCCATTGAAATGAAGTTATGCCCAGAGAAAACATTCAACAAGGGATCATGTTACTGTCAGCCAGCGCAATTCTTTTTAGTGGTTTTCATTTTTCTGTGATTTACTGCCCTTTATTTTTCTTTATGTAAATTTTTGTGTCCCTTATTTTTATTATACACATATATTAAGAGATACACAGTGATGATTATCCAAAGGATAATCCAATCCAATTATCCCGTACAATCCTGCTCGTCCTCTTAGGTCATCAGAGAAGGCCTTTTTACAAGTGCCGCCGCCTAGGGAGGTACGTGGGGAGGATGCAAGAAATAGGGCCTTCTCAGTAGTGGCACCAACGCTATGGAACTCCCTTCCCCCTGACTTAAGAATGGCTCCCTCTCTTGAGACCTTTCGGCGAGGCCTGAAGACCCTTCTGTTTAAACAAGCCTTCTGAGTTCTCGGCCTTTTAACATCTTTTTAACATTTTTTAATATTTTTTACAGGCCTGATTCTTTTATGACTTGCTGCTGCTCTCTGCTCTTTTTACCTAGTTTTTACTCTGACTGCTGTTTTTTATGATGTGTTAATATGTTTTTATTTGTTTTTAAATTATATTTTTAATATGTTGTAAGCCACCTTGAGTCCCTTCGGGGAGAAAGGCAGGGTAAAAATAAAGTTATTATTATTATTATTATTATGTGTAGTAGAGGGAGAGCAATTGTTCCTATTCACCCCAGCATAGCATCTTTCCTCATGGTTGTTTACTGGTGACCCTGATGTGTTTTTTTAAATTGTGAACCTTATAGGGACAGAGAACCATCTTTTCATTGATTTTGTTATGTAATCCACTTTGCACTGAACACACGTGATTATTCCATTGAAACATCTCTGAATGTTTAATCATCATCATCTGAATGATTACCTTACTAACAATTAGTCATATAAAATATCTGTTAATAATTTTCAACTTCCCCAAAAACATTTAGGATGCAATCTTAACCTTACTTTCCTGGGAGTAAGTCCCACTGAACACTTCTTAGTAGACCTGGTTAGGATTGTGCCCTAAGAGATGTTTCAATGGAAAAATCACGTTAGTGCTTTTTTTTTTTTTTTTTTTTTGGGGGGGGGGGAGGTTACAGCCCCATGTCTTGGCTAATAGCGTTGTTGATGAGCATGCATCCCTGATAGATGCACCACAGCATGATCCTTCCTTATGCCTCCTACTTCCAGTTTGAGGAATGCAAACCATCTCCCCACTGCTTAGCACAGCAGGGAGAGGAGCTGAAAATCTTCAGTGAAATGTTACTGCTTAAAAAAAATGCATATACCTGTACTCTTTTGGCCTGGATTTACTTCAGTATCTTATTGTGGGCAATTAAATCAATAATGAGATTCAAATCAGATGCACCCAAGTTTACCAGCCGCGTCTGAAAAATAAAATCTTGGATGTTCCATTAAGGATGCTTGATTGACTTTTAATAATACATATTGCATTCTCATCATGAGACCATCCAGCCTGATGTAAAGTTAGGAAAGGTACCATTTGAGCCACAGGTCAACAAGAGCCAGCGTTGTCAGACAAACAGGTCACAAATATTGTCTTGAAAGCATTACACTTTCTACACAGAAAGTGACAAGTTCAGCGATAATTAGCTATGTCTTTATGGTGCATTTAATTTCCACAATGCCACAACAGCTCTGACAACATGATCACAAAGGCAATAGAGTTGAAAGCTGCTAACCTTTTCAGGTTAACTCTAATTGGAGCGCAGTTAAATTAGGGCTCTAATAGGTAATAAGATAATTATTGTTTAGGTCAGCTTCTGGCTAATATGTATTTGTCTGCTGCAGGTGTTTGCAGCATCTTATGACTGCTACACACACACACACACAAGGTTCAGGCTGTATTCACTCAGTATCCACTTTAACATGTTTCTTCTTAATATGGATAAAGGAAATTATACAACAAGGTTTTTCTTCATCTTGTATGTTCTCATTTTCTGATTAATAAATATACATTTAAAGCACTTTAAAATAATTTATTAATGTCTTAGGCCCATGCACATCACCCTCAGAGAGTGTCAGTAGCAGGCACGAGAGAATGCATATTGAAACTACAAATGTGTTGGAAAATGGCTCTGAGCCATCATCGTTAAATGAAACATCCAAGTTCAGAAGCAGAAATGTTGACTGAAGAACCCCGGGATTCAAAGCTCTTTTACTTGATTTATTTCTTTTAAACAACATTTTATAATCCTTTTTCTCTGTAGCTCTATGTAGCTCACAACAGTTCCAAATTTTAAAGTCTCCTAATGAAAAGAATGCTTCCACTCACTAGTAAAATACAATAAATCGACAGCGACTGCAATGAATTAAAATACTTTGACAAACAGATCATAAAAAATTAAATGCACAAATATCATTCACTGCCCACAGGATCTCTGGAAAAAAATCAACGTTCAGCCCCATCCTGAAGTCCAGGAGAGAGGCACTCATCTGAATGCTTTCTGAATGATCATTTGACAGTCTTTGTGCAACAACAGTAAAGACTCTTCTCCTTTACAGTGATGTCCTAACTCCATTCACTGAAGGCACCCAAAGCGAGACTCTAGATGATGATCTGAACAGCTGTGCCAATATTTTTGGCTCCCATCAATCTATTATTCTGGAAACAGCATTCATATTCACTCAAAACACTGATTATTTAAATATTTTGGCTTTTTCCTAGGTGAGGAAGATGAATGAGGGTGTGCTGCGTTTGCTAACTTTTCCATGGGCACTAAAGAAATCCTCTTGAATTATTTTTTTCCCCTAGAGTTGTTTCAGGAAGAGCCGAGAAACAGTGAGACACAGCCCACCAAGCAATAAGGTTTTGCATGGATTGCAAACAATATATCTACGGTAGCCAGCCTTTTCGGCAAGTTTGTTGCATAAAAAAAGATATAATGCATAAAGCAAGACATCACGTGACTGTAGTGTACACTGCAGGGCCTGTGCAGACCCAAGAGCCTTGCTGTCCAAGCCTATAGAGCTGGACTAGATGGGCCCATGGCCTGATCCAGTGGGGTTGTTCTTATGTTCTTATGACCCACCAGCCATGTATGGCTGACTATCATGTTCTCAATAAATACCTTTGTTTGGCTGCCTGGCTGGGAAAGCAGGTTACATTAAACAGCAAGTTGACTGGGTTTGGTTGGCTGGGTCACAAGCAGTTACAGACTTGGCCCCTATGCCGCCCTGGGACGCAGGTCCAAAATATGCCACCTCCCCTGCATCACACCACTCCCCCTGGGTATACTTACCGAGGTGCACAGAGCCTCAGACAACACTCGGAACGACTCCAAAAGCCTTCTGAAGCTTCTGGCACTATCTTAAAGAATACCGATTTTCTGATTAAAATCAGAGGTACTCCGAGATCACGCCAGAAGCCTCAGTAGGCTATTGGAGCCATTTGGGGTGCCATGCAGGGCTTTGCTTGCCCATGGAACAGCACCGACTGGCAGGCGTGGAGGGTGGAGGCAGCGTCGCGGGCACAGCGGGGGCTTTTGCCCCCCCGCCTCCCCAGGCCTGCCACTGGTCACAAATGATCTTGGCCTGTTTTGATCTCTTGAATGAGGGAGTGAGCAACAGCTATGGTTGCCAACAACCAGAAGAAAAGAAGCCTGACTGACTTTTTTTTGCTTTTAGGCCATCACCAGAAAAGCAATGGACAAAGTCCCCTGGGATTTTTTTTTTTTCCTGAACAGAAAACACACCAATACCCCCTGTAGTCCACAGAAAACAACATTATTTTTGTGTTGGGTTCTGCCCATGAACTTATCAAAATCCAATAAATGGGGTGCCTAGTAAATATTCAACATCAGGGTTTCCAGAGGAGCAGGTTTGGGTGCAACTTAATTTCAATTCCAAGTAAAAAGCATAGATGGAACTAAAATTCTAAATACTTGGCAGATGTCTAATGAGTTATGATGCTGCTGTCCGGGTAGATGGGACTCGTCAGCCTAGGAAGGCAGCTCATCTAAGAGAAGGAAACTCTGACCTCAAACCTCCACTGCCTTGTGGCTACATCCAGTTCTGGAAAAGGCTTCAGGAGTCAACCTCGAGGCAAAATCAGGAGCCGGAGTCCCTTAGGCAGTTCATGGCTGAACACAGTCACGTTCTGGCAACTCCTGCGACGCCGCTGGAACCAACCGTATTGGCTTCTGCCTTTCCATTGGACCATTCCAGCGACGTGGAGAGGGGGGATTTGCTGCATGGGTAACAGCCTATCCTCCATACCTTCTTTACCCAGGCTTCGCGCACTGGAGAGGACACTCCAACTTCGCCATACGGCGTCGGCACAACACGGGAAGCAGCAGTTTACCGGTTATAAGTCTTTGCTCGATTGGCGTAGAGCATGACGCCAGGGGCTGCTTCCGACGGTGGGAGAGATCATTGCATCTCATTGGGCAGCTACCGCCCGCCTTAAGCTGGGCAGTCCCCAGCCAGTAAGGTGTTGCCTCGCCACGGTCCGTTAACCT
Source organism: Tiliqua scincoides (assembly GCF_035046505.1). Lineage (NCBI taxonomy): Eukaryota > Metazoa > Chordata > Lepidosauria > Squamata > Scincidae > Tiliqua > Tiliqua scincoides. The sequence goes on along the minus strand of NC_089824.1, from coordinate 98,838,057 downwards.
CATGGGGTGCGTGGGGTTTAGGGTGAAAACCGACAAGCGGATCGACAACTCTGCACCATGCAACAGAAAACAGAAAACTACTGCCCTAAAGCTGGGCACCTGGAACGTTAGGACAATGACACCTGGCTTCTCTGATGACCTGCAAGAAATAGACGACGCACGCAAAACAGCTGTCATCGACATGGAGCTGAGCAGACTGCAGATGGACATCGTCGCCCTTCAAGAGACTAGGCTGCCAGATTCCGGATCTGTCAAGGAGAGAAATTTCTCATTTTTCTGGCAAGGAAAACCACCAAACGAAACCAGGGAACATGGCGTTGGCTTTGCGGTCAGAAATACCCTGCTGAAATCCATCATCCCACCTACTGTGGGAAGTGAAAGAATTTTGTCCCTGCAGCTCCAGTCATCAGCAGGACCTATCACTCTCATCAGTGCTTATGCACCGACTCTGTCGTCTCCAGCAGAAGCCAAAGACAAATTCTATGATGACCTGGCCACCACTGTCAAGAAAATCCCTGTAAAAGAGCCATTGTTCATCCTCGGCGATTTCAATGCTAGAGTTGGTGCTGATAACAGTTCATGGCCCACTTGCTTAGGTCAGTTTGGCACTGGGAGGATGAACGAAAATGGCCAACGCCTGCTAGAGTTTTGCTGTCATCACGGTCTCTGTGTCAGCAACACATTCTTCAACACAAAGCCCCAACATAGAGTCTCTTGGAGACATCCAAGATCAAAGCACTGGCACCAGCTCGACCTGATCCTCACCAGACGCTCCAGCCTTCCCAGCATCAAGATCACACGCAGTTATCATGGTGCTGCCTGCGACACTGACCACTCCCTGGTGTGCAGCAGAGTGAAACTGCAAACAAAGCGACTGTATCACACGAAAAAGGAAGGAAGACCTCGCATTGATACCAGCAAGACCCGGGATCAGAGAAAAGTGGAGGAATTTGCACAAGCGCTTGAGGAATCTCTTCCAGGCCCGGCCGACGCAAACGCATCCAACAGATGGGAACACTTCAAGAATACCGTTTACAACACCGCCTTGTCCATATTCGGCAAGAAGACCAACAAGGCGGCAGACTGGTTTGAAGCCCACTCTGAGGAGTTGACACCAGTCATTGAGGAAAAGAGGAGAGCTCAAGCAGCATACAAGGCCTGTCTCAGTGAGCGCAACCTGCAGGTCCTCCGAACTGCTCGCAGCAAAGTCCAACAGACTGCCAGGAGATGTGCTAACGACTACTGGCTCCAGCTCTGTTCCGAGATACAGATAGCAGCTGACACGGGCAACATCAAGGGGATGTATGATGGTATCAAGCAGGCCCTAGGTCCAACACAGAAGAAAATTGCCCCTCTGAAGTCTGCCACAGGCGAGGTCATCCAGGATCGGGCGCAGCAGATGGAACGCTGGGTGCAGCACTACTCTGAGCTATATTCCAGAGAAAATGTAGTCACCGAAGAAGCACTGAACAACATTGAGTGCCTGCCTGTGCTGGAAGAGCTTGACAGTGAACCAACCCTAGAAGAACTTCACGTGGCCCTGGACTCCCTTGCCTTTGGCAAGGCACCTGGAAAAGACAGCATCCCTGCTGAAGTCCTAAAATGCTGCAAAGAGATCATCGTCACTGAGCTGCATGAAATCCTCTGTCTCTGCTGGAGAGAAGGTGGAGTACCTCAAGACATGAGGGATGCAAACATCATCACGCTGTACAAGAACAAAGGTGACAGGGGTGACTGCAACAACTACCGCGGCATCTCTCTCCTTAGCGTTGTAGGAAAGCTGTTTGCCCGAGTTGTACTAAAGAGGCTCCAGGTACTTGCAGAGAGCGTCTATCCAGAATCGCAGTGTGGATTCCGAGCCAACAGGTCCACCACTGATATGGTATTCTCCCTTAGACAACTGCAGGAGAAATGCAGGGAACAACGACAGCCACTCTTTATAGCCTTCATAGATCTCACAAAGGCTTTCGACCTGGTCAGCAGAGACGGCCTCTTCAAGATTCTCCCCAAGATTGGATGTCCACCCAGGCTCCTCAGCATCATCAGATCTTTCCACAAGGACATGAAAGGCACTGTTGTCTTCGATGGCTCCACATCAGACCCTTTTGACATCCGAAGCGGAGTGAAGCAGGGCTGTGTTCTTGCACCAACCTTGTTTGGGATTTTCTTCGCTGTCCTGCTGAAGCAGGCCTTTGGAACTGCAACAGAAGGCATCTATCTCCGGACCAGATCAGACGGAAAGCTCTTCAACCTCTCCAGACTGAGAGCAAAATCCAAAGTCCAGCTGAAATGTCTGCGTGACTTCCTCTTTGCCGACGATGCAGCTGTCACTACCCACTCTGCCAAAGATCTCCAGCAGCTCATGGATCGTTTTAGCAAGGCCTGCCAAGATTTTGGTCTGACAATCAGCCTGAAGAAAACACAGGTCATGGTTCAGGATGTGGACTCACCTCCCTGCATTACAATCTCTGAGCATGAACTGGAGGTTGTCCATGACTTTGTGTACCTTGGCTCAACGATCTCCGACACACATTCTCTCGATACCGAGCTAAACAAGCGCATCGGTAAAGCAGCTACCACGTTTTCCAGACTCACAAAGAGAGTCTGGTCCAACAAGAAGCTGACGGAACATACCAAGATCCAGGTCTACAGAGCTTGCGTCCTGAGTACACTTCTGTACTGCAGCGAGTCATGGACTCTTCGCTCACAACAGGAGAGGAAACTGAGCGCTTTCCACATGCGCTGCCTCCGACGCATCCTCGGCATCACCTGGCAGGACAAAGTTCCAAACAACACAGTCCTGGAACGTGCTGGAATCCCTAGCATGTATTCACTGCTGAAACAGAGACGCCTGCGTTGGCTTGGTCATGTCGTGAGAATGGATGATGGCCGGATCCCAAAGGATCTCCTCTATGGAGAACTCGTGCAAGGAAATCGCCCTACAGGTAGACCACAGCTGCGATACAAGGACATCTGCAAGAGGGATCTGAAGGCCTTAGGGATGGACCTCAACAAGTGGGAAACCCTGGCCTCTGAGCGGCCCGCTTGGAGGCAGGCTGTGCAGCATGGCCTTTCCCAGTTTGAAGAGACACTTTGCCAACAGTCTGAGGCTAAGAGGCAAAGAAGGAAGGCCCATAGCCAGGGAGACAGAGCAGGGACAGACTGCACTTGCTCCCGGTGTGGAAGGGATTGTCACTCCCGGATTGGCCTTTTCAGCCACACTAGACGCTGTGCCAGAACCACCTTTCAGAGCGCGATACCATAGTCTTTCGAGACTGAAGGTTGCCAATACAATAAAAAATACTGTAATATTGTACCGATGAGTTATCTAAAGAGGTATGTCAGTTTGCATTTCCCAAACAGCTGAAGTGCAAATGTCATTTGATAACTTTCTGTTCACTTGGCCTTTGGGGTAAAGATAATTTGGGAAGAGATACTTAAGTTGGAGCTTATTAGGTGCTTCCTTTTTAAAGCGACGATGCAGTTTATGAAGAGAACTGCAGAGGTCCTCATTAGTAGGGGTTTATATTCATTTTTTAACAAATGAAAACTAGACCAAAATTGGGCCTATTCAGTTCTTTTTTAATGAAATGAGTTCCCAAACCATATATATGTCATTCAGTGCTATGCTAAAGCCTTCTGTTCCAATCAATGACCCTTTATGTAGCATGATTTTGATTAGAAGGAGCTCTGCCTCACCTTCTCTAGAGAGAAGAGCAGTAGACATTCTTGGCTGGCCCTCTAGAATATTCTGCTAAGCAACCAAGATGGAATTAGAAGAGTCTGTGCGCATTTTGGAAAGTGCGGGCATTAGCAACACATACCGTGTTTCCCCAAAAATAAGACCTACCCCAAAAGTAAGATCTAGTGTGCTTTTTGAGAATTGCTGAAATATAAGACCTACCCCAAAAATAAGACCTAGTTGTAATCAGGGCTGGAAGGGGGGCAAAGGGGTCGTTGGGTGAGAGTGGGTGGACAATGTGACCGGGAATGCTGCACTGCCCCGTGCGCCACTTAGAAAGCGCCTGCTGTGCTACCCTGGGCAGAGGACGCTGAGGAGGAGCTGAGGCGGGAAGCAGCAAGCGAGGCAACCCTGCCTACCAGGCTCTGAGGCTCTCCACACTTTCCAGGGAGTAAGTTCCATTAACTTTAAAGGGACTAACTTCTGAGTAGACAGGCAGGCAGGCATCCTCCTGGGTGCTGAGGCAACACCCTCTCCACACCTTCCAAGGAGTAAGTTCCATTAACTATAAAGGGACTGACTTCTGAGTAGGCAGGCAGGCATCCTCCTGGGCTCTGAGGGGATATTTTTGTACGGTACATTTTTGTACATGAATTGTTGTACATTTAAAAAAAATAAGACCTACCCCGAAAATAAGACCTAGTGTGTTTTTTTGAGCCCCGCCCCCCCTCCCCCAAATATAAAATAGTGTCTTATTTTCAGGGAAACACGGTAGTAGTAGTAGCAAAAGATTTTTTTTTCCTTGATAAAAAAAGTATTTAAATTTTGAAAGGCGTGGCAGGGCACCTTTAGGTAGCCACTTCCAATCAGCTTCCACCACCATCACCCACAATATCATGGACAAAGCTTTGTTAACAAAAATGGCAGAGGGCCCAATCCTATCCAATTTTCCAGTGCTGGTGCTTTTTATTACAGTGGGGTGTACGCTGCATCCTGTGGTGGAGGGGCAGTCTTTGGGGCCTTCTCAAAGTATGGGAATATATGTTCCTTTACCTTGGGGCCGCATTGTGGCTACACCACAGCTGGAAATTTGGATAGGATTGGGCCCTTAGTAAGGCCCTAAGGTATATAAAGTTTGGAGGCCCCTTTGTTTGTTTGTTTGTTTGTTTGTTTGTTTGTTTGTTTGTTTGTTTGTTTGTTTGTTAAAAGAAGGCCCCCTGTTAAAAAATTAAATCAAAATTTGCTGCACAAGCTGTTTGTATATAATTTTTTTGGGAGGATTGTGATGCCCTAAACCAGCCATTTTCAACCTTTTTCAGCTCATGGCACACTGTCAAGACACTAAAATTGTCAAGGCACACTCCCAGTTTTTTACTTACATTAAATTACTTCTTTGCAATTAATTTTTAATTAATATAATTAATACAATTAAATCGTTGTTTAGTATCCTTTGAAATTCCTCTGAAGTTTTACTTGAGAAGGAACCTCAAAACTCATCTGGAATTCCAGTTTATGCCAAATCTGATTACAATTTCCTAAAGAGAGGAACCTGCATATCTATGTCAGTTTTTGCTTTTGGTGAAATGTTAGTGCCTGTTCTGTTTAGTCCAATGTCAGGAAGGCCCAAACGGTGAAAGCTGGAATTCCAGGTTCCTTGTTTTGTATCTTCATGTGCCATCACATCAGTGGATGTTCTTGATTTGGCAACAGATTGAAAAACACCAACCATGAACATGGAAAGCTGCCTGAGACCATCAGCCCATTAGCCCACTTTGATAGTACAGTACTGTACTATCAAGCAGTGGCTTTTTGGGTTTCAGACTGAGGTCTTCTCCCAGACCTACCAGGAGACTGAACCTGGCACTTTTTGCACGCAAAGCATGTACTCTGCCACTGAGCCGCAGCCCCTCCCCATCAAAAATAGAGATGTTTCCTTCACGTGACTGTGTGAAGAATGTGCCCCAGCCTCGTTTCATGTTTCATTTTTAATGGGAAATGATTGTGTGGTGAGACGGCATTCTGTTTTTCTGCCAAAAGCACACACAGATAGCAGCAAAAGGGCACATGAGGTTAAGTGCAGATAAGCACCGGGATACAGTTCAGTATACTGAAGTTTGAAGTCGTCAGCAAGTATAACTAATCTTCAAGAAAGTCATCTCCCAGGCACGGCGAAACGCAACATTACTTTCCACAATAAACTGCACTGAAAAGTAGCTATTAGATATAAATACTTTCACTTACTGAATTGTTGATGCTTGCCTTTCGTAAATCATAGCATCGCCAAACCTCTCGTAAGGTGAACCGTATATACTGGGTTTATTGTTTCAGCAATCTGCTGATGATACATTTCTTAACCACTCCTGGGCCCCAAATTGCACCTGTGCATCCAGCTCCACCCAGCTTCCGTTAACATAGTTTTGTTTGTGCATCGGGTCGTCTGTCTGTCTGTTTGTCTGTCTGTCTGTCAAAGATCTTTAAATTTCTCTTAGAAAACTAGCATGAATTTGAACAGGTGTAAGGATCTAGTGTAATGGGCTCAAGGTATGAATGAATAAGTGGGAGGATCTATAAACGATTTTTTTTAATGACAACCCCATGATGCTGAACTATTCTAAACCGTCATATTTCTTTAATCATTAAGATCCCGATTCTATCCCCCCCCCACCTAATCCCATGCCAGAGCACATGCTGTGTGCTATAATGGGGGAGGGTGATCAGATGGCCAATGTGAGGTAAGAAACATTTCTATTTACCTTGTAGTAAACTTCCTGATAGCCTATGGGTCAGTCATTTTGCTGGCATAAGTCCAAGGAAAGGAAGGGGATGGAATGGGTTGGAAGGATCTGGCAGGCACTTTTGCCACCTAAATCCAACCCCTCCAGCCCTCTTCCCACCTCCCTCTTCCTTTCCCACCATATCTGTGTTGGCAAAGCATCTGGGCAAATTGGGCATGCGCGTGAAGGCACTTTCGGTTTCCGCCAGTAGTTCCATTGTGTGCAGTGGTAGCACCACATCTATTTGGCACCACAGAGCCATTTATGACAGTGAATCAATAGACTTGCTGTCATAAATGGCCCATAGAACACACAGACACACACAGACACACAGACACACACACACACACACACACACACACACACACACACAGAATTTAATTTGCATCCTAAATGGAAGTGTCAACACAAGCAAAAAGTAATTTCTTCCACCAAAGGTGGACATGCCTTTTCGGAAAAAAGGAACTTGAAGAAAGGCAAAAATTGTAATATAAAAATCCTAAGATATAATGCCCAGATAGGTCCTTTGTTGTCTATTGCATACACTAAAGTTTGCATCCATTCTAGAGACAGATGTCCTGATCTTTCGCTAGTTGCATTTTAAAAAGACATTTTGCAGCAGATGATGGATGGGGGGATGTGCAACAGAATTGTGAATCTTTCTGAAAATAAGACAGTGTGGATCGCCAGCATCCCTCTGATGCAGCAAATTCCTGATTTTTCCTATATAGCAGGAATTCCTGTACAGCAGAAGCCTGATTTCAAATAGGGATCTTCTTCACTGGATTAAGGTAGTTAATATACATGATGAAACCCTTCAGGATTGCCTATACTAGATACCTGGAATAAGTTCATATTTCCCTTTATTATGAATGAATTGATACAGTATTAGCTCTATGTCACAATTCAAATTAATCAATTGTATTTGCATTACAGAAAGCAGGACAAATTTAAATACTTGTTCCCAACACTGGACATCAGTTATTAATTTTTTATAATGTTGATCAGTTGACTGCAAATGTTACATGTCCAATATATTTCTTGTATATTTGTATACAGGTTGAGCCTCATTATTTGTGTGGGTTCCATTCCCAGAACTCATATGGATGGCAAAAATCACACTATAGAAAATCCATTTAAAAAACAGTTCCCTTGCTCTAGTGTTTTAAAAATAGCCTTGCTGACCTTTGTGATGTAAGATAAGAGTCATTAAAAAGACAATCCATCAATCAGTCCTCCTCCAGGCACTTAGAAAGGTGCTTCACTCAGCCCCTCTTTTCACCAATGCAAAGTGATCACCTTTCTTTCACATGCTCAGGGGAAAGGGAGGGGTCCCCTGGAGAGAGAAGAATTTATGGATTGTCAGCCAGCTACCCCTCCCCCCTCTCTCATTAAGGAGGTTATTGGTAAAGAACTGTTCAGTTTTTTAAACTAATTTTAAAGGGGTGCATGTTTCCCCTTCTCCAGGGTTCAGCACATTCCTTCTCATTTGCAGTGGCCATTCGTGTTGAGTCAAATCCATGTATAAAAAATCTGTGTATAACAAGGCTGGACCTGTACTTTTATAAGAAAATATAGATTGGGGGGGGGGTGGGTTTATGGATCAGGTGTGGCAAGTGTGAGGCAGCTGCTTAAAAAAACCCCACACCACTTAAAGCCATTTCTGTCCAACATTGCATATATGCAACAGGGACCAAATGTGTACACCTGTGGGCCAGGCAAAAATGGGTTAATTTTGAATCGTTAGCTAAGTACAATTTACAGCGCTGATTCATAGAAAGCCTGAAGGATGTAACTAATGCATCAGACACCGCATTATCTCCACTTGATACTTCTTTATTAAGATTAAACTACTTTGTGGCAACAATTGTTAGCTAAATTCTGGGTGTGATTCATTGTGGTGGATGGCAAAGCAATATATTTCAGTTTTGCCACTGAACTTGTGCCTGTTATTAATAGGTGTACACAAGAAGTATAAATTACTGGGTCCATTCAGTAGATTGCTCACAATTAGAACACTGCTTTTGTATCTTTGTGAAAATTAGGCGGTGCAATTTTTGTATCATATTTCAGTCATTCCTATCTGGCAAGCACAGACTTTAAAGGTGAATTTAGGAGGAATGCCAGACATTTTATATAGAGAATTAGTCTTAGATTTCAAATAATTGTTCATGAGCTCCCTCATATCTACACGTCCTCGATGAGAATTCCTGCTGCAATTATTTTGTAGATTGAATGAAGGTCTGGATTAATATTTTGACATGGGTCGTGATTGGGAGGGCTAATAGCTTGATGGTGGAATAGCTTTGTAGGGTGATGAAAAGACTCTGGAAGGCCACTTTGCCACTGCCAGGCAGAGCTGATAAAACTTGGCCGGGATGACATAGGATGTTGGCCACACTGGGCACCAGCTAAGGATTTGTACCCATCAGGAGCATAATGTAGCTGGGACAACCCTTGACCTCTCAGTGCCAGTGGGAATGGTAGTGCCCAATATGCCATCAGGGGGGCAAGCAGGGGCACCATGGGGGGACCCAGTGCAGGGCTTTGCCCCAACAACTTGGTGCCAGCAGAAGAAATGTCTAAGACTGATCCATGATTTTGCTCAATATGTAGCAACTTCAGATAGGTATTCAAAGGTTTAATAAAACCCAAACCTTTGCCTAACATTGGGAGCCAGGATGGCATAGTGGTTTCGAAGTTAGCCTTGGAAGATCCAGGTTCAAATCCCTGCTGAACCATGAAGCTTCCTGGGTGACCTTAGTGAGCTGTGTGACTGGCTCTCTATCTCTCTCTCAGTCTTACTACCTCACATGATTATGAGGACAAAAGAGGGAAGGAACTATGCACAACATCCTGAGCTCCATAGAGGAAGGGGAGGTATAAAAATATGAAAACAAAGAAAAATAATATTATAGTTAAGAATGTGAGCTATGAACTAGAAAGCCTGCTCCAAAATAGCCTTCTGCAAGCACCAGCCTTCCTGGGCATATTGACCTGTGTGTAACTAAGGGTGCAATCCTAACCAACTTAACAGCACCAAGCTAAGGGCAATGCATTAAGGGAACAAACATTGTCTTACCATGAGGAGGCCTCTGTGACTGACCCCCAACAGCAGGATGTAGCATGTGCCTCACTGGCACAGCTATGCCAGTGCTGGAAAGTTGGTTAGGATTGTGCCCTAATATAATGACCTATCTTATAGGGCTGGATCAGGCCATAGGCACATCTAGTCCAGCTTCTTGTATCTCACAGTGGCCCACCAAATGACCCAGGGAGCACATCAGATAACAAGAGACCTGCATCCTGGTGCCCTCCCTTGCATCTGACATAGCCCATTTCTAAAATCAGGATGTTGCACATACACATCATGTCTTGTAACCCATAATTGAGTTTTCCTCCAGAAATGTGTGCAATCACCTTTTAAAGGCATCAAGGGCAGATGCCATCACCACATCCTGTGGCAAGGAGTTCCACAGACCAACCACACGCAGAGTAAAGAAATATTTTCTTTTGTCTGTCCTAACTCTCCCAACACTCAATTTTAGTGGATGTCCCCTGGTTCTGGTGTTATGTGAGAGTGTAAAGAACATCTCTCTATCTTCTTTATCCTTCCCATGCATAATTTTTCATGTCTCAATCATGTTTCCCCTTAGGCGACTCTTTTCTAGGCTGAAGAGGTCCAAACACTGTAGCCTTTCCTCATAAGGAAAGTGCCCCAGCCCAGTAATCATCTTAGTCGCTCTCTTTTGCACCTTTTCCATTTCCACTATATCCTTTTTGAGATGTGGTAACCAGAACTGGACACAATACTCCAGATGTGGCCTAACCATAGATTTGTACAACGGCATTATAATATTAGCTGTTTTGTTCTCAATACCTTTTCAAATGATCCCAAGCATAGAATTGGCCTTCTTCACTACCGCCGCACATTGGTTCGACACTTTCATCGACCTGTCCACCACCACCCCAAGTTCTCTCTCCTGATCTGTCACAGACAGCTCAGAACCCACTAGACTATATGTGAAGTTTTGACTTTTTTGCCCCAATGTGCATGACTTTACACTTACTGACATTGAAGCGCATCTGCCATTTTGCTGCCCATTCTCCCAGTTTGGAGAGATCCTTCTGGAGCTCCTCACAATCACTTCTGGTCTTCACCACTCAGAAAAGTTTGGTGTCTTCTGCAAACTTAGACACCCCGCTGCTCAACCCTGTCTCTAGGTCATTTATGAAGAGGTTGAAGAGCACCGGTCCCAGGACAGATCCTTGGGGCACACGGCTTTTCACCTCTCTCCATTGTGAAAATTGCCCATTGACACCCACTCTCTGTTTCCTGGTCTTCAACCAGTTCTCAATCCAGGAGAGGACCTGCCCTCTAAGTCCCTGACTGAGGAGTTTTTTCAGTAGCCTTTGGTGAGGGAGCATGTTGAACACCTTCAGATATATAATGTCCACAGGTTCTCCCACATCCACATGCCTGTTGACCTTTTCAAATAATTCTAAAAGGTTCGTGAGGCAAGACTTACCCTTACAGAAGCCATGCTGATTCTCCCTCAGCAAGGCTTGTTCATCTGTGTGTTTTGAGATTCTATGTACCTTTGATGAGACATTCCACCATCTTACCTGGTATAGATGTTAGGCTGACAGGCCTAGAGTTTCCCAGGTCCCCTCTCCTTCTCTTTTTAAAGATTGGTGTGACATTTGCTGTCCTCCAATCCTCTGGCTCTGTGGCCGTTTTGAGGGACAAGTTGCATATTTTAGTCAAGAGATCAGCAATTTCACTTTTCAATTCCTTAATAACTCTTGGGTGGATGCCATCAGGGCCCGGTGCCTTATTGATCTTTATCAATTAGGACTGAAACATCTTCTCTTTTAACTTCCTTGGTCAGGACGGGCCGTTCGGGTAGTGGTACCTGCCCGAGGTCTTCAGCCATGAAGACAGATACAAAGAACTCATTTCATTTCTCTGTCATCTCTTGAGTCTCCTTTTAACTTCCCTTCCCCTCCCTCACCATTCAGAGGGCCAACTGTTTCTCTGGTGAGTTTCCTACTTTTAACATATTTGAAGAAACTTTTATTATTCCCCTTAATGTTGCTGGCCATGTGTTCCTCATGGTCTCTCTTGGCCTCCCATATCGCCTTCTTACATTTCTTTTGCCCCAGTTTATGTTCCTTTTCATTCTCCTCATTAGGGCAAGACTTCCATTTACAAAAGAAAGCTTCCTTGCTCTTTACGGCCTCTCTCACTCTCTAACCCTCCTGGACTTAAGTCGAGCCCTTCTTCCTTTGTGGTATACACTTCTGCTGGGCCTCTATTACTGTTGTTTTAAGCAGCCTCCATGCACTCTGGAGAGATTGGACTCTTTTTACCTTCCCTTTCAACCTCCTTCTAATCAGCCTCCTCACTTGAGGGAAGTCCGCTCGTCGGAAGTGAAGAGTTTTTGTGACAGATTTGCCTGGTATTCTTCCCCTGATGTACATGTTGAAATGAATCGCAGCATGATCACTGTTCCCCAATGGCTCAGTAACATTTACACCTCTAACCAGGTCCTGAGTACTGCACACTATTAAATCCAGAGTCACCCGTCTTCTGGTGGGCTCCATGACTAGCTGCTCTAAGCCACAGTCATTTAGCACGTCAAGAAATCTGGTCTTTTCATGACTAGAACACAAATTGACCCAGTCGATGTGAGGATAATTGAAGTCCCCCATGATTACAACCCTGTCCCTCCTTGTCACCTCCCTGATCTGTTTCCTCATTTCAAGGTCCCCTTCAGGTTTCTGGTCTGGAGGACAATAGTACGCCCCAAGTATTACATCGCTCCTCATCGCCCTTACATCCAAGCCTGGTAATTTAAGCCATAGAGATTCTATGGTGGAGTCAGACCCACCTTCAATCCCTACTTTGCTGGATTCTACCCCTTCTTTAACATAAATGGCCACCCCACCTCCAACATGCCCCTCCCTGTCCCTCCTCCTGTATAGTTTATAGCCCAGGATTGCAGTATCCCACTGATTCTCCGCATTCCACCTGGTTTCCGTTATGCCCATTATATCAAAGTTTTCTCTAGTCTGCCTGCAAGCTCATAGCACTGTATAAGTACTTGCCAAGTACTTGACACCCGGTGGTATTTAATTTCAATATTTGATATTTGACAGTATCTGATAGTTGACATGTAATGATAGTGTAGTGGGTTGTATCCTAGCTTATATTTGCACAATCAGAAGGCACTTCTGCCTATGCAGGGGGGAGGGAGGATTTTCACCAATCCCTCCTTCCTTTAACAGCTTACTGTGTCACATTCCATCTTGATCAAGAGGTTCCCCCCACATAGCAGGAGTGGATGGGGGGGGGCTATGAGAAGCTGCTATGTTGAAGAGAGAAGTGGGGGAGTTCTTGTTCAGAAACATTCTTTGGTCCTTGCTAGACATTGGATACAGCCTGATATTTGACAGCTACATGCAGTGGCATTTGAAACTGATAATATTTACAATTACATGCAATGGTAATTAGTTTCTAAGAGCATGTGACAGCAGAAGTGCAATGGTGTTTTGTGGCACATATACACTGATATGAACCAGCCCCAATTCCAAAGTAATCAATCACAGTATATCCATCTGTGAATAAGCTGTTAGTTATTCATGATGACTTGTGCCTCCCAATTCATCTGGACAGTTCCAGACCAAATACAAATGTTTGTTGTGTCACCACTGACGTAGTATACAAACTCCAATGAATAGAGAAATACGTTGTACCGTAAAATCATAGGATTTGTTTTAAGAAAGAAACAAAAAAACACTGATACTACCTAATATATAGTATATAATATTTACAGGAAAATAATTTAAATTAATAATTTGCTTCCTCTGTTTATTATTACAATATTATTATTATATATTATATCTTCTCCAGAAAATAATCTATTAGAATTTTGCTTTGCTATTAAAATAACAAGATTTCTCCCATCTATTGGTAAGAGCCAGCATATTAGCAGCTTAGGGTCTAGTGTCTTCATCCATTTAGTAATTCCTAAACAAGGGTAGACCCCTCTGCACACTTCCATCCATTAAGGGAGAAAGAGATTAAAATGGACATTCTGTATTCCGCAGTTCTTCAGTTTGTCGCATTGCCTCCTTATAATTTGTTTTTTCTAGATTCCATTGTCAACAAAGTCAAAAACACCCTTGCAAATTCTGCAGTGACATTAAAGATAGGAGAGGAGGCCTATGTGGTTTCCTTTTAGAAAGCAAAGGTCAGACGTAGTGTTAAGAGGGCAGCCTGGGGTCAGAATAATACAGTAGGTATGGGTGGGAGATTGGGTTGAGGAGTAGGGGGATGGAGGGAGTTAGGTTAGCATATTGTCCTGGGGTTAAGAGCTTTTGTGAAGCCCTGATCCATCTTCATCCTTGTAATGAGGCTATTCTTACTTTCAAAGAAAGTGTTGCTATGAAACACATTGGCAAATTTGAGGCCTGCTTATTTAAGTGCTTGGGCTGATTGTTCTTGGTGGTGTAATTGGTGATCGAGAAAGCAATAAAATGGCCCAGCCATTAAAAAGGATTGAATTGAAACTGAAAAAAGCGTCTTTATAAGTGGTGGCTTCTCTGCAGAGGCAACTTTCACCCTCATGTGAACCAGAGTTTATGGAAAGACCGGATGACAACGCTCTTGTTTAACCTCCAGGAGAACTGGGGGGGGGGGCCACGTGGGGGGAGGTAAGGGGATGGGAAATCAAAACGACATAGAATTAATGAGCCTTCACATATTGTCCTGTTTCTTTTGTTGTGGAAAAAAAGCTGGGTGAAAATGAAGTAGAAAGACAGAGGTTAGAACAGAGCTTCCATTAATATCAGGTTATAAATTCTACAAAACATTAACTTCATTACATAGCAATTACTATCTGTAATTGGCAGAACGGAAGATTCCACCTTCTCATCAATTGCTGGTTGGACGGGACTCAGCATTTTTCTCCTCTGCTGGCAAAGGTCATGCCACTACTGAAGAGAATGCCTTCACGCAAAGAAAGAATAAAATAAGTTTACTGTTCTTAAATTGTAACCCAACATCCTGGGGATTGGGTGGGCATTAAAGAACTTCTAATCACTGTGAGAAGCTTGAAAAGCTCATTCAACGGAACTACAGTATGGCCAAGTTAAAGGTGTCAGAGGGAGTGGAGGTATGTGTGATTTTAGATTGTAAACTCCTTGGGGCAGGGTCTGGTCCTCTTGTGCTTTGTAAGAATGGTATTAAAAGAGCCATCTGAAAAAGTACAGCATAACGCAAGATGAGAGCCAGTGTGGTGGAGAGGACAGTGCCACTCATTTGGATTGGAGGGACCTGTGTTCAAAGAATGGCTTAGTCATAAATTTTTCTTGGTAACCCTGGCCAGTTCACAGCCTCTTGGCATAATCTACCTCCATGGGCCATTATTGTGAAGATCAAATGGAATATTCTCAGGGGTTGTAGATCACCCTTGTAGATCACCCGAGCTTCTTGCATGCACAAATAAGCTTTGCAAGCTTTATGCAACAGAATGTATCCAAAAAGATGTTTCCACAAAGATCTATATCTTTGGCCTTCTTAACATCTTTTCTATATCTTTTAGTATTTTTACAGGCCTGATTCTTCTATGATTTGCTACGTTTTTGCTCTTTTTATCTGACTTTTTATCTGGCTACTGTTTTTATGGTATCTGTTAATGTGTTTTAATACATTTTTATTTGCTGTTAAATTATGTTTTTAATCTGTTTTTAACATGTTGTAAGCCGCCCTGGGTCCCTTTGGGGAGAAGGGCGGGATATAAATAAAGTTGATGATGATGATGATGATGTGTGTGTTTAGGAAATGTTGGCTGCAATCCTAACCACACTTTCCTGAGAGTAAGCCCCATTGAACAAAGTAGGACTTACTTCTGAGTAGGCCTGGTTAGGATTGTGGTTAAAGCTGGATTACACCTGCATGGGTATCACTTGTTTGCCATAAAAAGATATCTGCTGAATAAGTCCAAGGCTGCAAATAGATTTCAGCACCCTGCTTCAACCATGTCCAATCAGATGCTTCTGCAGTGCCCATAAGCAGGACATGAAGGCAACAACTCTCTCCTCCCCAGCAATTGGTATGCAAAGGGACAATGACTCTGATGAATAGAATGGGTATTCATGGGTATCTAGCGATTTGGTGGCTTAACATTTGATAACTGATAGCTGACTGTGTGAACTGATGTCATTGAAAAGCAGTGTGTTTGAGGGAAGCCTGGGTGATATGAAAGTTCTGTCTGCGGTGGCTCCTTTACACAGGCAAGACACCACTTGATGCTGAGCATGACATGCATACAGTCACCATGTGGCAGAATCCAATTAAAATGGATTACATTTATTGTTGGCTGTTCACACTGGATTGGTTTGGCCAGGGAGGCATCAAAGCTGCTGTCTAGGCTCCAAATGTAACATAAACCATCTCTGAGTGAAATAACTCTTCTTAAGCAACACATTCTTCCATAACTCCTTTTGAGTTGAGTGTGTTCTGAACTTGGAGCCCACCAACCCAAGATCGGCTCACAGGCCATACATTCTAGCCTGCCAAAGTCTCAGTGAACATCCTATTTTTGCTGCCTACCAGGAACTGCAACCAACAGGGGACTTGTCAAGAACCCAGCAGGACCTGATAGATGACTGCTGGCAACGGAGTGCTTTCAGCTTGGTGGTACACAATTTGGGCAGAGCTGCGATTAGGAATGCCCAGTCTCCAAGGTTCCAATCATGGGACTCCGGGCAGAGGGCTTGGTAGGTCAGAAACAAAGCCACGTGGTAATTGATGGGGGTGACAACAAGCACCTCTCAGGTCAGAAGAGTCAGGCTCTGCCCAATGCATTTGGAGACTCAAGGATGATCCCAATATTATGTTGAGCTGCTGCAAGTCCCTTGTGCCGGCCCAGCAGTGTCATGCAAGTGCTGTAAAGCACTTTGTGCCATTGAGGCTGATGTAAGGGCTAAAGCACTGACAGACCAGTAAGGCAGCACTGGCCAAACTGGGGGGGGGGAGGCAGGTGAAGGGCAGGAAGGGTGTTTCAGGACAGGGGGAGGGTGAGCGGCGGTCAGGTGCCTGGTGGGCCCATGGGCAGGCTGCAGGTAGACAGGGGTGGGGCCCGAATCCGGCAGTTGTGCAAGATCCTAGCCCTGGTCCCAGGTAGCCTGGAGCAGCTCTGGGTTGCTCAGATCTGAACCACATCTTTGGGTGGCACAGATCCGAGTAGCCCCATTGGGGTTGTTGCGGTGTTACCCGGGGTAAGGGGAAGGAATTCTCCTTGTCCCGGGCTGAGCTGCAATAGGCTCCAACCCCATGTTGGAGGCCAGCCAGACTCCACGTGCCAGCACTGGTTAGGATTGGGCTGTCATGGATGTTTGTATACATATGGAGAGAGAACATAAACAGCAAAGGTTCTTAAGCCAATCAGAAAATAGGCTGCTCCTTGCTCTGAGATTTTACTCAAAAAGAAACTGTGTAATGGAATATTGCAGGAGGAAAGAACAGGTTCCCCCATGCCCAGGGAAAAATTCATTTGCACCTGTTGAGTGGAAAAAAGTGGACTATTCAAAGGCACACAAAGAAATAACATGGTTTTGTGTCTCACATAAAAGAATGTGATAAGCTGACAGTATAATGTGCACATATTTTTGTTAAAAAAAATATGGCATTTATATGCCACCTTTTTCATAGACTCAAGGTTGTTTCCATAGGCAGGCTGAACATAAACCCCGTTTTTAATGGAGTTTTTTCATGCATTGTTTCATGAGAGAGATTCATAGACCATTTTTCCAGATGTTTTCCTTCATAGTACAGTCGTCACCCTGGTTGCTGACATTTGCAGTTTCCAAGCTTCTGCAGGCAGCTCCAACCAAGCTTAGGAATAGCTTCTCAAAAATGTTCCTAACAGGTTTCTGTTTTTTTTCCAGCTGACACCTCCACTCCTCCATATAGACATGTCAATGTTCTCTTGGTCTCCCAGCCAACCAAATTATCCTGCTTCGCTTTTTCAGGCAAGGCAACAGCTCAACATCCAAACCACACAGCCTGGCCTCCAATATTATAGACTAATATTGGCCTCCATCATCATCAACCTCATTAGCTGTGCCAATAATCACAATTTAATCACTGCTGTTTTGCACTTATGACCCAGTAGAGAAGGCCATGGAGGTAGATGGGCAGGTCCAGTCCTGAACTGCCCTGTGCCCAGAGAAGCAGTAGCGCTGAAACAGCTCCTGCAGGCATCCAGTGATCACTTGGCAGCCACCACCAGTTCCTAGGGGGAAGGGGATATTTGTCCCCTTCCCCAGATAAGGGAGGAGGCCCTGCAATGGAGCTACTTGTCTACTTGACAGAGGCCAACGTGGGGCTCTGGATCTGGCAGAGCACAGGCAGTCCTGCCCCTTCCCTCATCTATTCACTTCTTTCTTCATAGAGTTTATAGTTATAAATTATATCTATGAAACTGTGTGTGTGTGTGTGTGTGAATTTTTGAATGTTTCCACATATTTTAAAACCTCTCTGCACACAGAAAAATCAGTATATGCGTGAGAAAACCAAGCTAAAATCCTGATGTGCTTTGTTTCTGCATACAAGTACTTTTTCAAGGGTTATTTATAGGCACTTTTTGTGAAGACATAGACCCGCTTTTAAAGAGACAGATCTGCCACTGTCACTTGTTGTTTGGGTCTGAGGCCATGAAAATCTGCTGCCCGTTGAATTTGATAGCCTTTGGCTAAAAGGTCAAATGCTGTCACTCAGTATAAAGTGGTCTCATATCTTGCGATGATTTCTGGTTTAGGTTGGGATTTCACTTTGCCAGGCTACTTTTCTATGCTGACAGGTAGGTTGAATGCACCCACAAGTCTTGCATTTCACCACATGGAAAGATCAAGCAAAAGGGCCCATGTCGTGGTATTTCCTCACTTTGATGACCCATCCATTCCAAAGCCTGAGCAACATGACACTATCTTAATGACAATATAGCAAGGGCTCATCCTCTCATTGAACTGCAAGAAGTGCGCAGATACAAACACACACAACTTATTCTAGGGAAACTAGCTCCATGTGATTTGGACTTACTTTATGCTTAATTTCAGGCTGGTGAGGAAAACCAGCAAAATTTTTCTTTGCACAAACATATTGGTGATGAGAACTGTACATTCATAATTTCATCTATCCGAGTCTCTAGCATGATAAATGTGTACTTTACTACCTCTGCTTCAGTAGACCTTTCAGTTGATCATCTTGAGCTGTTTCCATCCTGATGACATGTAACAATTTGTAGCTGTTCTTAATAGATGTTTTACACTTCAAGGGTATTTTACTAGTATGTTGTGACTCTAACCCATAAACCTGTTTTGTATAATTTTCTAAGTGTAGTATATCATTTAACGGCAAACCATCAGGAGTCCTCCCCCCAGCTGTCACAACAACAAATCTGGTTGCGTGTTCAATGCAACCTTTTAAATGTGCTAATTATGTCAAATGAGGGATTACAATATTTATCTGAATGCTTTCTGCATAGAATAAGGTTGCTACAAAATAAGTTGAGGCAAATACGTTGCAACGGTTGTGTAACCAAGTTGTTCTGGTGAAATGAGAAGGGTTCCTTATTTGTATTGTTTGTAATACAAGTCCCCTTCAACAGGAACATTTCTGTAGCCTAGGCAATAACACGTGCGATTAAAATACCTGTTATTTTAATGAGAAAAACAGTCCAACAATTTGCGATGTAAACCAGAAGCCAGCCAGTTCCATGTAGAATTTCCCCAATGGAAGGTTTTATTTTTTTTACACAAAATACTGTCAAATACTGAGACAAGATAATTACGGAGCAGAGACAGCATGAAGCCACAGAGAAACAGCTATTATGGCTCTTGTAATTGCTGTCCTAGCCACAGGTTTTTAAACTATGAGTGCCCTCAGCAACTTTATAGGCTCCTCCTAGTTCCTTTTAAAATAATGTTGGGAGTGGGGGAATCCTCCTCTCTCCATGGAGGTCATCCTTCCTGATTTGGAATTTCCTACCTGTAAGGTGGTAGAAATTGGTGCTTCCACTGTAAGAATTGTTTACAGAAAAAAATGAAATGTGGAAGGCATTGCTTAACGGTTGGCATTTTGTCTATTTTTTCAGTGTAAAAAAGGATTAGAACAAAAGCAGTATTGACAGAGCTAAAATCTCAGAATCTCAGAGCTAGGCTTGCAGTATACAGTGCTGTACTTGATGAGGGACACAGTTGTATTTGCCTTCAAATTATATGTGTTGAAGCATATACATGAGAACTGAAAGTTGTACATGGCTCTAGTGCTCCACGTTATCAGGAATGTTCCCATTTAATATAGGAGAATGTTCATGTGCAATGAGATACACACAGAGCTCTTTGATCCAGCCTATCATCCCAGGGTCCCCAGTGAACCATATAATCTCACAGCCCAATCCTATCCACACTTTCCTGGGAGTAAGCCCCATTGACTCTAATGGGATTTATTTCTGAGTAGACATGCATAGGATTGGGCTCTTGTGGTTATCACAGGTATCTCCTTCAGATGATTTCCATGTTCTAAGAACCTCAGCAGTATATTTTGTTTGCTGTCTTTCCTGACAATCCAGAAAAAGAAAAGTCCCTTTGGGGAGAAAGGCAGGGTAAAAATAAAGTTGTTGTTGTTGTTGTTGTTTATTTTTATTTATTTATTATTTATATAATGAACCTAAACCAATCCTAAAGGGGGAATTTGGCTAACTATCACCAACACTAAAAAAAACTACATTAAAAACTGAAAACTAAAAACAACTAAAACTCAACCTAAAAAAGCTAAAACTAAAACCAAGCTAAAAACTCGGAAAACCAAAAAGCAAAGACACTTGAAGCTAAAATAATGAAGGATTAAAACTGAAACTAGAGACTAAAAATTAAAAAGACTAGAATACAAAGCTAAAAACTCAAATCTAAAAACTGAAACTGTTTCACTGTGTTGAGCTTCCTCAGAGGCCACAGTTTTCCTCAGGCACTGGAATTTGGTGCTGTTCTGATACAGGTTGTAACTGTATAAGCATATATACATAGGGCAACAATGAGGAACAGTGAACAATGGGATCAGTTTGGGAAGAACATTCCCAGGATTCCTGAAATATGGAAGTGAGCAAATGGTGTCAGTACCACAGAAAAAGTGAATGTAGAAACCTCTGCTAGAAGCCAGTGCATTCATATTAGAATGTGGCATGTGTTATTTGGCCTGAAGGAGAATTGAAATAGACCTTCCCACTCCTTGCCATAACTGCTAAGGGATGTGAGGATTAAAGGTGGTACTTTAAAAAAAAATAATTTAAATCTAGGGGCTGCATTCTCTGCAGAATTAAAGAAGACAGAGCTAGTGCAAAGCAGGAAAGGGGGTCTACTGTGGCATTCAAAAAGCATTTGGGACCATGAAATTTTCAACACCAGCTGTTCCTGAATTATCAACATGGAGAAAACAAAGTCATATAGAAACAGACACAAAGATCTTCCTTTCCCAGTGCTGAAACTATAGGGGGGGGGCAAAGTGGGGGCCTTATCTTTTGTGATTTTTACCGGGAAATAGGGGAATGATTTGGCTAAAATTGGTGGGCATCAAAGTCTTAATGAATTTCATTAAAGCCTCACCATCTTTTTCCTCGTAATTCAAACACTGATTAATGCCCCATCTTACCCCTCCCCCCACCCTATATGATGCAGCCACACTGTCAAAGCATTTGCTGTATCCTTGTCGATTCTCCATTGTCTGAAGGGGGTTAGAGCATGGTAGTGTATATGTTGACTCCTTGTTGCTCTCCTAAGTCCTTCCCATGTCACACCCCTTCTCCTCCCTGTTTTGGTTTCTTTGCTGGCAGAGTTGCGCCAGGATCGGAGTGATGTCCAAGCTACATTGGCACAGTGTTTTTCCAACATTGTACTGACACCTGTAATGTCTTCATCAGCACGTGGCTTCTATCCTTGCAGGGCTGTTGTTGCACTGGCAATGTGGAGACAAGCTGGCATATCTTGAGGATAGGATCAGGCCTTTAGAAGGTTAGTGATTTGATGTGCCATAGGATTGATGGGAGCTCTCGTCTTTACTGTGAGTGTGTAAGAGGTAAATGGGGATGTCTGAGTAGGGAAAGAGGGAGAGACACAAAGAAGAAATTATGGAAGGGTTACCAGAAATATGGTTATCTCGACTGCAAAAGTGAAATGCAGGAGTGGAATGGTTCTTGACCAAGAATTTCACCACGACACACCGAGTATCTAGAAATGCACGTTTGTTTCAAGGCACTGCATTTCTAACCCTGGAGTAATTATGTGTTCTTTGTTAGTAAGCTGGGAGCAGAAGTTTGCAATTAGAAAAGATGTGTTCAATTACATGAAACATCACTCTAAAGCAGAAGTGAATGGGAGGCTGTGTCTATGCCCAAGTTGAAATTTAACTTTGCATGAATTGGATCTATAAAATTAACTAAAGATATCACTTTACCACCTTGGTAAAAAATGCTTGAGGCCTTTTCCCCCCGAAAAGCTAAATAAACTACTGATCAGCCCCACTCCCAGCATCCTTGGCTATCCACTCCTCTGCCTTCCACATGTCTCATTTCCAACAGAGGACAAAACTGTTGTATTCTTGAATTCAGTTCTTGGAGAAAGCAGGATTTGAGGAGTTATTTTGCAGAAGGAAGCTTACAGGGTTCCAGATCTCCTCTGTTATTGTCTGTGCTTTCTCAGCACCAAGATGTTCCCTCTCCTGCCTACCAAATAGTTTGTATATTTATAGAAATGTGGGCATAATTATGTTTATTGATGAGTATTTTATTTAAAAAATAATTTTAAAATAGTCTAGCTTTGTGGCTAGTAGTCACAGATCAGTTTGGGCTACACTGGTCCCCTCAAAGGAATTGGGGAGGATACTGGACATGTGCATTCTGACATGCCAGTGCACAACAGAGCACAACAGGCACAACATGCTTGAAACACTCCTCAACACATGGTTTTAATACTACTTCAAAGTAGAGTTTAACCCACATTTTGAGAGGTGGTTCAGACACCTCTGCAGAAGTAGGAAGTAGAACTAGGTAGGGTGTGTGTGTGGACCCATGATCTTCTCTCATGCAATTAGAACAGATGTGAAAAGGGTGAATGTGCAGTTGTGCTGACCGGTGAAATCACAGCTGCCATGCAGAAGAGGCCCTTTTCACCAGACTGCAGAGCAAAGGGCAGGGCAGTGAGGCCCCCTCCACTAGCCGGGAAGGATCACTATGGCTCTCTAACCAAGTCTTCTTCATTGCTTTAGTGGGGGTTCATTTCATTTTATGGCATGGCTCTCGCTTATCGCAGACAAGGAGACTGTACCTTGGAATCAGAGGGAATGACTGCAGGCAGACTTGCCAGCTGACTCAGGACCCAGCACCTCTCCTTGGAGAAACTCCCTTCGAACTTCTAATGATTACATTTTGTAAATGAAAGCAGTTAAAGTTGGGTCCTGTCGAGCACTTTCTTCCCCTGTTCTTATTTTGATATTTATTATCCTGGGTAAAGGGAGGCAGAGCGGTTTGGAGAAGGTACATCAAAAAGGTTCTTAGAGCTAATGCCACTTAAGCACAAACTCCCTACAAAATAGGGATGCGCCATTGACTTTCAAGGAGTCACATAACAAATATCTCCTGATGTGCACCTACTGTGAGTCTGACTAATCACCTTCTGATCCCTTGCCTGCTGTCACATTGTAGCTCTGGGATTATGTTAAGCAAAAAAGTAAAATAATGCCAGCCCATACCCTGCATTTCAGTGGGCCAACAACGTTTGATTAAACCATAGGCTGCTTTTGTGTAACTTATAATTAAAAAACAAGACCACGGTGTGAGCATATATACATTATTGCAATCCAGTTCACAGAATTGTCAGTCCTGTTTACGGAGAATGGTGTTTGTCTGTATGAGGGAGCCCTGATCTTTGCAATGTTCACCTGGGCAAACGCAGCACGAGGACCAGGGAATATGGTCGATAGAAACTATCCAGGAACAGAGTAACACTTTTTTTTTTCCAGTCACTACAACTGAATACCTGTCAAACACTGCTAAAGATTAAAAATGTACCATGTGTCACCAAAAGTCACATCTAATTCTACCCTTGCTTCCCGAACAAAAAGAAAGGCCCAAACTAGTTCTAGAAAAATTACTAGTACTATTGCTACTAAGCATTTATTTAGCACTTAAGAATCTTCACTGTGAGCCCAGTCCTAACTTTCCAGTACTGATGAGCCACAAACCAGTCTCTTGATGGGGAGCCCTGGAGGAAGCTTCCATGACTGCCCCTTCATCACAGAATATATGTATGCCCTGTTGTCATGGTTACATCAGCGCTGGAAAGTTGGCTAGAACTGGGTTGTGATACTTACAAGAGCATTGTAAGGTAGGCCAGTAGTATTACCCCCATATTGCAATAGGATACTCTGAGACTGAGAGTCACTTGTGAGTTCATGGCAGAGTTGAGACGTGAACCAGGGAAGTCCTGATTTACCACTCACCCTTTCTTCAGCCATCATGCAATGCTTGTTCTTATCTTTCCTATTAATCAGATATATTTCACCCACAATCCAAGTGGGCCATATTTCCCTGCCCCACCCCAACTATGGAAGAAAGCCTCTCCCCTGAAGTGGCTATTTCCTCCAATATTCAATGGGTTCTTTGTCATTGAGGATATTGCTGCAGTATCTTCACCTCCCTACTCGGGATCTTCTTCTTCTCTGGTACCCCTCTGTCATCTACTTAACCAACTCTGTGTCCCAATAATGTCCATTATCATATGTGATCCCTTTGAAATTTAATGAATAAGGAAGAAATAAATCCCTCAAGCCTACCTGGATGTCAATGAATGGTTTGGGAGCACCCAAGTTAAGGAAGTAAGATTGAAACAATACCTGGATGGATGCCTGAGCTTTCTAAAGGGAGGGTAATGTCTCATGATGTCTCAGCGGTCTTATGACAAAACCGCCATCTGTGATCTGTACCATGAAGGCACTCCTTTATACTCTCAAGGAGTATAAAAACTTTTCCAAAATTGAATAATCAGGGGACTGGAGGAGATCCCACCCAGCTGTCCAATAGGACACCCATTTAGGTTGGATTGGCTGGAGCAGAAGAAAGATGTTTTGAGAGTCTCGCCTTCAACAGATGGGAAAGCAACTCAATTCACTAGCACTGTGCTACTTATAAGAGCTCAGGGGCTCAATCATTGTGCCTCTGAGGTGGTGGCCTCCAGGCCGCAGTTCTTTCCCAAGTACCAGAAGAGGAATATAAGGGAAATGAGCAAGATTGACTCAAAGTAACAATAAGATTGGCAAAGGGAACAAATGCTGAAGTTCCTGAAAGGGGTGGGGGCAGAGATTCCATCTCGCAACATTGCCAGCAGCTGCTTAAGCGCAATTGGGAAAGTGAGTGTCAAACCAGTCAGAACGCCAGGATGATGTACATCAAGGTTTTGTTTGTTTAGTTTGAAGCAACCTTGTTCCTCTGGGGATGATAAAAAATTTATACCAAGTATGGTCTGACAAAACAAAAGAGACCCCAGTACAAAAAGGGTAGGTATGCCTTATACCCCTGACATTTCCACAACACATAGAGAGCAGTTCTAAGAGAGCATAAAAAGTTTGTGCTTTTGAACCCAAGGGCACCATTAAAGCGGAGCTCAAAAAGAACCTGATAAATAAATAAAAAAGGTGTTAAAATTCCACCCTAATGAGAGGTGACAGAAAGGATGCAAATTGCACACGCATTTCGGAGGTGCCAAACTGAGAAATCGGGGGAAATGAATAAACTGTCGTGTTGTATGTACATGAAATATTCTGCAATAGTGAAATGGTCCAAGGGAATGGGTTATGTTAATGTTCAATAATGGCTTCTCCCTCGGTAGCACTGCGGCAGTGTGAGAGGTAACATGCAGTCATGTACTCATGGACTGTACTTGGTGACACAGAAAAGTGTTGGCTTTTACATCAGTTTGATGGGGTTCAGCATCTTTCTATATTAAAAAAAGAAAAGGAACAGCATGTGTTGTGACTTGGCCCCCAGATTCATTCAAGAGCCTTACAAATGTGCTTTCTGCAAAACAAATTGGCAATTTAGAGCACAGAGTCCGCAAACGCAGCTCTTGAGAAATGCTTCTAGTCATACAGAAACCTTGTTTCACTTCCCTTAAACTTCTTGGTTGGTTTTCCCAAGCAGGAACCTCCACGTTCCTGGGAGGATAAGGGATATCTAGCAGTCTCGTGGATGTTTTCTAGGGAGACCAGGATTAAAACCTGGAGGCCAGGAGGACAGCTGTCCGACTCTGTCAGGCTGCCGCTCCAGCAGCTGCACTGGCTGCTCATTCATTTCTGGGCCCAATTCAAGGTGCTAGTTTTGACCTTTAAAGCCCTGTATGGATTGGGGCCAGGATATTTGAGAGACCACCTTCTTCCATTTAATCCGACTCCTCCTCTCTGGTCATCAAAGAGGGCCCTTTTATGGGTGCCACCACCTATGGAGGTGGATGGCGTAGCAGCAAGGAGTAGGGGCTTCTCCATAGTAGTACCAATCAATGGAATTCCCTCTGTCTTATTTATGAACTGCTCATAGACTTTCCAGCGGGACTTAAAGACATTTCTTTTTACTCTCGCTTTCTGAGATTCTGGCTTTTTAATAAGGATATTTAAGGTTTTTAAGCATTAGTTTTATGGGCTTTTTAATGTTTGCTGGTTCTTCTGCTTTTTGTTCCTGGCTTTTAATTAGATTTTTAGATTATATACTTTTTTAAGGGACTGTATATTTATATTTTTATATTGCATTTTATGTTTTTATTTATTTTTTGTAAGTCATTTTGAATGCCCACTTGGGAGATAAAGTGGGAAATCCATCCATCCATCCATCCATCCATCCATCCATCCATCCATCCATCCATCCATCCATCCCCAAGGATCTTGGCCCAATGATGCTCTCACAGCCCAACCTTCCTCACAGAATTGTTGTTAAAATTGGTGTATGCACATATGGGACACACACACACACAGGCTTATGCATGCTCTCCATGGAGGAACCGTGGGATACAAAGAAATAAATAGTTGGCCTCCACATTTTGTGTGAGGCACAATATGGTGGAACTTTAAGCAAGATTCAGTAAACCCAGCATTGTATCTACTGATCATTAACCCCACCTAGTGGGAGATGGCAACATTTCAAAGGGAGATGGGAATGGCAGGGGATAGGGGTGTCTTTCCATTGTCCTAACCTAAGTGGAGGAGGTGCCCTGCTGTTAGTCCTGTTCCATAGCAGGAATGCCACAAATGGGACACGCATATTAATTGCAAAAACAAAAGAAGAAAAGAAACCTCATTCATTAAACAAGCTAGTGGCTATAAATCTTCCATATTTATTTGTACTGTTAACATTTATCAGGTCCATGCTAAAGAGCCATCAATATATTACCCTTCATCTCCCCCTTTGATGTCCCTGTTATTGGAATCTAGGCCACTGGGAGCCCAATCCCATTCAACTTTCCAGCACCAAAGCAGCCACCATGTAACCCCCAGATAAGGATACAAATGTTCCGTTACCTTGAAGAGGTTTCTGTGACCTCCCCACCATTGCGGGATGCAGTGCTCGCCCCATTGGCATGGCTGCATCAATCCTGGAAAGTTGGATAGGATTGGGCCCTCGGTCAGAGACATGTGAAGATCCCCCCTCCCCCCCCCAAAAAAAAACACAAAAAAACATGCCCACACCCAAGCTACAGTATGGTTCCCAAGGCAGTGGTTAGATTTCCCCAAAGGAAAGAATGGCACCCATGGACCTATATGGGAGAAAGTGGTCTCAAAGTGGTTCCAAGGATCTGTAACATTTCCTCATTTCCACATACCATGTGAGCATCAAGACTGATAAAAATAAAATACACATTGAAATGAATGGGGACCCATCTGAAATTGGCTCACAACCCACCCACCCAGAGTTTGAGAAATGCTGAACTACAGTGTAGTATTGTGTCTGAACTGTAAACCTAGGAGGCCCCAATCAGATCTTGTCTCTATCACCAAGCAGTCACTGACTCACAATCTCATTTCCCCTGTACTCCCTAGCAGTCTGCAGAATGGAGAATATGGATGTTCAAAGATGGCCCTGGCTGATCTGCTGCTCAAAAGCTTGGTCAATGTGCCATTCTATGCCCCAAATTCTCTCTCTCTCCATTCCAGTTTCCATGCATCAGCACTGTACCTCCTGCATGCTAGCAGGCCCCAGAACTGGACAACAAACCCCCCTCCGTATTTTTTCTTTCTTGGTACTCATTTGTATGTGTGCCCTTTTGTTGCCACCTCCTCCATACTGGATAGATCCCCTCTACCTAGCAAGGAGGTATTAGCAAGATGGTGGCATCCACTGTGGTGGTGACATCTCTTCCCACCTCCACCAGCTCCACTAGAGACAGTAGCAGTACGAATACAAGTACTATCAGTAGCAGTGTGTTTTGCCAGATTCCTGGTCCAAGCTTCACTTGGAGAACTTATACCCACTTTAAGCTAATTAGCTCCCCTTCATTCCCTAACAATGGCCTTAGTTCTGAACTGCTGGATCCCATCACCAGGGTAGCTCACCTGTTCAAGCTGCAGAGGTTCTTCTTCCTCCCATCTCCTCCCAGCAGCTTATCCAGCCACTTGGTCCTCAGCAGGTCTTGGGCATGGCAGCCACACACCAATAGCCAGCATTTCCAGCAGTCTCTATTCCAGCAGTCTCCAAAATCCATTCACCCATCTGTCCTTGACAGTGCAATCCTGAGCTGCACAAGGGCTGTTGCAAGTCCCTTGGCTGGTGCACATGGGCTGCACATGGGCTGGTGGGCGGCACTGGGGGTGGGCAGGCTGGTGGGGAGTGGGAGGCGGGGCTGGGATCTGGCAGTTATGCCAAATACCAACCCTCATTCCTGGGGAGTTTGGACCGGCTTGAAGCCACTCCACTCTCCTCAGACTTGTGCCACCTCAGGAGGTGGCGCAAGTCCGAGGAGACCCATTGGGGCCAGGGTGCCTTTCCCTTGGGTAAGAGGAAGAGTTTCCCCTTGCCTCTGGCTGAGCCGATTCTGGCCCCTATCCTTCGCTGGATACAGCGCAAGCCTCTTGGCTTGCCTGTTCCAGCACGGGATAGCATTATGCCCTGAGTCAGTTAGTCCATCAGCAGTTCCAGTAGTCCATCAGCCATTAGTTCCTCAGTCCATTAATTCATCAGTTCAGTTCAGTTTCCTTCCTTCTTTCCTTCCGCAAACTTTCCTCCTTCTACTATACACACTGCTTTTCCTTCCTGCAGGTGCTGCTTTTAACCCTGAGGGCCTTTTTGCCTCCAAGTGGCTGCAGCTGTGAAGCACACTCACTGTAATCTAAGCCCTTGGTGTTAATCCCATGCTTGCCTGCCAGAGCAAGGGGCCACTGTTGACACCACACCCTGTCTCCTTGATGGATCTTGTGCATTTCCATTACACAGTGACAGTACCACTGGAAACAGCCCCCCAAAACCAATTGTCCCTTTCAATGTTTTTGCTTCCTTTTTAAACTTTTTTTTTTTTTTTTGGTAGTGGATGGTTCTGACTGCCTTCTTATGGCTTGCTCTGCTACTCTATTTGAAAATAGAGTGAAGATCATGGCAGATGTAAGTAGAGACAAGGTGAGGCAGCTCCAGAGATGGCCAATGGATGCCACCCATTGGGATGCCACCTACACCCAAGTCAATCCATTGCATCTTGCCTCACAGGTGAACCAATTGCTGACCTGATCTCAGTGCTGCCTGGGGGCACAAGACTGCAAAATGATGCCCCCACCTGAAAAATGGTGCTTCTGGTTTTCTTACGTTCAAGCAGGTGATGAAAGCACCTACTGTATTAAGCTGCTGATGAGCTACCATGCTGAGTTTGTGGGCTGTATTTTATTTTGTGGGTCACAAGTTGTCCAATCAAATCTAAGTGGTAACTTCAAAAAAAAGAAAAAAAAAAGTATTTAAGTTTGTATGGAAACATTGAATAAGTAAATTAAAACATCAAAAAAGTGTAAGTACATAGTCAAGGCTATGGCTGCCAACCTTCCAGGTGGAATCTTTAAGAATCAGCAGTCCTGGAGATCTGAGTAGGGTCACCAGGAATTTCCAACATTACATCATGTTGGGGAAAAAGTCTTCAGGAATAGCTTCAGTCAAAGTTGGCAATCCTCACTGCGATAGGTTAAAAAAAGAAAAAGGAAGAACTTTCACTATGAGATGTGGTGAAACGCAATTAGGGATGCCTCTAATATCGGTTATTTTCTACTGCCAGTCTGAAAACCGCCTACTTGTTGTTGCCAGTAAACATCTCAAACAAGCATCAGACTTGAGAATATTATCATGAGATCTGGAAAAAAAAAAAGTCAGCAAGCCAACTCAATCACTGGGCGTGAAGGCTGTTGCACAATAATGCCAACTGTAAATACAAAGAACATGCATAGAATATGCAGCAATTATTCAGATCCACCCAATGCTGTTTAGACTGAGATGTCTGTGCTTCTGAATGGAAAGCATGATCAGCAATTAAGCCAATTACGGATAATAACCCTCATGCCGGGTGCAACAGTGATTCATATCTGTAAAAACCACCTATTGGCTCTGGTGGATAAATGTGGAAGGCACATAGATTTACCGAAATAAAAGGGGCAGGTTTCGTACATCCCTTCCAGTAAAGCCGGATAGCCAACAGCAGTGACGTTTGAACGGCATGTCCTCTTCCAGCTTAGCTGGCTTGGTAGCACATAACTGTGAGGGCTTAGCCATGTTAACATAAACCCTCATTAGGTCGGATTAGGCAGGAAACGGTGACAAACAAGATGGACACTAACCCTCTGAGGAACCAACAGAGGCTCTGCATGCTCATTATCCTTTTAAATTGCTTTAAGTTTCAGGGATTGGATCTCACTGTCTATATCACTACAGGAGAAATTCTGTGTATGTGCGAGCACATGCACATACACGTATCTAACAACATGTTTGGGTTTTGCAATCATTTTCAAAATGCTCTTCTCCAACTTAAGGAGATATCTGGCCTTAATATATTTGTTCGACATCCCCATTGGGAATAGGCAGAGGGGAACGGGAGTTGCGTACTGTATATATTTTCACAAGACAATCATAAAGAAATTGTACCACCACGCTGCACAGGCAATTAACATATTATTTTCTTTCCCTTGTATAGGTAACCGGCAAGGTGTAGAAAGAGGTTTTTGAAGAATGGCACCACCACAGGAAAGAGAAAAGGGCCATGCGTGGCTGATGGACCTCCTTCAGCTGAAGGAATCACAAGTTGTGCAGCTATGCTGTTAGCAAATGGCAACCCACAGTCAATTCATTGAAATTCCTTTACCTGCCCACCAGCTGATTAATTTCTGTTTCAGTCATGATGAAAGCCTTACGGAGGACAACCTGTTATAAGGGTCCAACAGGTCACAGTTCTAACTACACAACCCTGGAATTGGCAATGGAGAAATGAGTGTTGACTGTGATCAGGAATGCATTTGCCCAGCTGTGACTGGTGTACCAGTTGCATCTGTTTTTAAAGAAGGAGGACTGGCTCCAGTGCTACATGCCTTGGACATGTTTGGAGTACTATAAAGCACTCTCTACATGGGCTTCTCCTTGAAACGAAAATTCAACTGATTCAAATTGCAGCAGCTGCTTTCTGTGGCCCGTGGGTCAAATTTAGAGACGTGAAGGCCTTTTTTCCCCTGTGGAAAAATTGGAATGTTTGGGAAAAATGAATACAAAACACAGAGGAAAAAAGCAAATGCTGAAACTAGGAGTGTCACATGATAGGAAATGATAGTGGTCTAGTCTAGTGACAAGCTTAAGTATACGGGGTAAGCATGGTGACAATTCTTAGGGAGGGAGAATAAGAATCTGCATTGATCATCATCAGTGCCTTCCTTTTCAGCTCAACTTTATACAAAAAGTTCCTTTAAAAATGCATCCAGATAAAAAAAGACTGCCTATTCAGCACTTGAATACTTGAACTCAAAATGGTTACAGACTCTTCTGATTGCAAAAAAATCCAGTGCTGAATAAAGTGTCAGTTTCTCCATCCATTCCAAGTCATCATATATATGAGTATATTGGATGTCACCTGTTGTAAGATCTATATATTGGAAGAATGATGAAATTGCTGCAAACTGGCACAATTGCAGTGGTGAGGCAGTGATTGCAAAAAATGTTAATGGCAGAGATCCACAAGCTGATCCATGGTTGCCATGAAAAGGACAAAAAAAAGTACTCTTAACATTTATTTATTTAAAGAATTTTTATACTGCTTTTTCTAATACCCAAAGCAGTGAACAACAGAAAAAATACATCTTTATTAAAACAACATGCCTATTTTCACATTAGAATGAAGCAACTACAGGTGTGTGCCGTTTAGAGTCGTTCCGACCAACAATGGGCTGCATGTATGATGGTCCATCACTGGTTTACCATGCAGTAGCAGTACAGTAGTTGAAACTCCTTACTTTTGCATTGGTGGTATCGGTGTTATCACTAAGAGGTCCCAGAGGCCCCTTCTAGATTACCCGCCCCTCCACGGGCCTCAGAATGGCCTCCAGAAGCTTCCAGAAGCAATCTCTGGAAGCAAAAGCAGCCTCTTGTTTTTGGAAAGCTACTTCCGGTTTTCTTCTGAGAATTGGAAATAGCTTCCAGATGCCATTCTGAGGCCTATGGATGCCTATGGATGCCTGGTGCATCCTGGAAGAGGCCTCTGGAGCTTCCTAATGACAAAACTACCAACACAAAAGTAGGTTTTTCACATAATGACAAAATCTCTTGATGATGGGGTTCAAAAAATGTATTCCCATCATTAAGCAACACATACCTGTAATTGGATAAAAGGATCCTTGTCACTACCTATTTTAACTGGATACAACAGCATATAAGTTGTGGGCATCAAGTTAGGAGATATATTCTATAAGGCAGTTTTCTATGTACATGTTACACAGCAAGTGAGACAAGGTGGGACTTCGCTCAGGTCAAGGAGTCTGATAGTAGTCATCTCCCAGCACCACCTTCAGGCTTAGGAAGCAGCATAGCAAGTGACCTCTTTGAGGCATTGTACTAATGTGTCTGTGTATTTGAACTATGGCAGTGCACAGTCTTTGCTCCAGGAACACAAAGGCCATGAAAATAATCCATTATGTTTCTTAAGCTTTTCTCATTTCTTTAACAACAAAGTTGTTGCTGAAATTTAGCTCCCTCCAATGAATGACTTTGCTAATATCCTCTGAACCAGATCACATTGCCGGCTGTTAAATACCTCAATTGCACGCTACGTGTTGAAACGGTTGCTATTCCTTTACCCAAACTGACGGCAGGTCAATTTGCAAATTCAATATGAAAGTTCTTAGCGCTTATGTATTTGTCTACAATGGTAAATATAAGTAACCTTTTGCCTATCGCAGAATGCCCCTAAAGGCGTTGCGGGTTAAGAGTGATTAAATTCGCCTATGCATGCATAATACAACATGCTTTGCATAAATGATAATAAATAATTGCTGGCTATAAATAATTCATCGTTTATTTTTCCAGGAGAAATAGCCTGCTTCGGCATGGCTGAAAACAAAGGATAAAAGTAAGCACCCTCCAAAGGGTTAAATTGGAATTCAAAGGCAGAGACTGCACCATTTCAGGCAGTGGAGGCTCTTGGATGCAGCCTGTATTTCTTTTTTATATCCTTCTTGATAGCATATTATATTGCTACACTGTCCTTAAGCATCATGCAATACATATTGAGCAATGCTATAAAAATAATGGAATAAATAAATGTTACATATCTGTCTTAAAAAGAAGAAAGTGACATGGCAGGCCTAAATCTACATAATGTTTGGCTTTAGGTTAACATTTCAGCATGATCTATTGCGGTAGTGTAGCTAAGCTGGGGCTGGGGAGGGCAATTCCCCCCCCCAGTGGTGGAGTGGTGGTTTTTGTGGTCCCTGCAGAGATGGGGGAGGGATGACAGCACCTACTTTTTGGCAAACAAGCATGCTGCGAAATGGGCCTTTCCATCTGCATTCGCTCTTGGATGGCTCCAAATGGAGCCGCTTCCGGGGCCAAGGCCATGCATGTGTGGAAGAGGGGGGTGACTGTGTCAGCATGGGGGGGTGTAACGCGATGACATGGGGGCATCATCATGTCACCCAACTCCAAGTTCCAACCTCGCACTAGGCTATTGGTAGATCCATTGGTAGAAGTGCTTGAAAATGGTGCCCTTTTAATCCGAAGTAAGCCCATTGTGTTCAGCAAGACTGATAGCCCAATCCTATGCCTGTCTACTCAGAAGTAAGTCGCATTAGAGTCAATGGAGCTTACTCCCAGGAAAGTGTGGATAGGATTGGTCTAATAGGCTGTATCTCCTGATCTTGTCTGATCTCGGAAGCTAAGCAGGGTCAGGCCTGGTTAGTACTTGGATGGGAGACCGCCTGGGAATACTAGGTGCTGGAGGCTTATACCATAGTCTTTCGAGACTGAAGGTTGCCAACCAACCAACTGTAATCCTGTCTTACTCACCGGAAATAAGCACATCTACCCATTGGGCAGGTCATCCTCGGAAGAGTTCTATAATGCACAATCCTGCACGTCTCCCACTGATTTCCTAGGGAGGGAGGTCAATGACATTTGTCAGATATTGCATTCTTCAGTAAATTCTTCAATAAAATGCAATGCAGAGACCTAGCTCTCCTACCCTTCTTCCAGCTATGCCAGGCTTACTGACTATGAATTAGCCATTCTATACCAATGGTTAAGTGCTTGCATATCAAGCAGTGACTTAGGCTTAGTAGCATTTTTTATTAATAAGAAATCCTAAAGTGGGAAAAATTAACATCATCTATTTCTCTACCCATCAGCTGTGGATGACACAGGGGACAATAAGAGAAAGCTCAAACAGCATCCCATGATGCATGTTTCCTTACCAAAATCTCTCTTTTTGGTGGGGGTGGGGTCAAGCACATGCTATAGTGATTGAACACATCATTAAACAGACTTAGATTAATGACTTAGCAAGGAGTGTTTAACTTTAGAATTTCTCTTTTGACATTGCTTTTCACTCCCTGAAGCATCATTAATTTATTTATCACATTTAAATGCCGACTATCTTCCACGGTGCAACTCAAGGTGATGTACGAGGGGTTCCTAGGCTGTCTCCTATCCAGACACTGACCAGAGCTTGACCTTTGGTAAGGTGGTTGCATCATACACTTCCAGACCATGGCCTGCAACCATATAGACAGTATACCAGCCCTTTTCCAACATCTGCCTTTGACGCAGAGCAGACTGGGCAGGGATAC
Organism: Tiliqua scincoides; assembly: GCF_035046505.1. Lineage (NCBI taxonomy): Eukaryota > Metazoa > Chordata > Lepidosauria > Squamata > Scincidae > Tiliqua > Tiliqua scincoides. The sequence continues at coordinate 98,803,211 of NC_089824.1, read as the reverse complement.
TCACCACGAGATGCTGTTGCATCGCATGGGAATAGGCTCACAGACATTATGGCTGGGTGCAGAGACCTTGCCCCAGCAATGCCAGTCCCAGTGGCGACTGTATCATATAGCCCAGACATCCTATTCTTTAATGGTTCAGCCGCAAACTTGTGCATGTAACTTAACCAACTGTTATCTTCTCTGCCAATCTCTTTTCAATTACTAGATTCAAGGAAGGAATCAATGCATTCTGAATGACACCACCAGAATCTTTTCCAAAAGGTAATTTTTTCCCCTCAACTGCTAAAGACTTACCTCTCCAATTCTGGTGTGACATAATATTTTTGTTGGCAGGGGTCCCTGTGCTCAGCATACATCATCACTAACTTATTAGGACTTGAGGCAATTAGCTGAAACAAACAGAAGAGACAAGATCTGTATTGAACCATAGACATTAGGGGAATAAATAGCCCATGGCACTCCATTATTTGAGAGCTGCATCAAAGCTCAGGCATTTTGGATTTGGTTTAAAGAAAGGTGTGCATTGTTTCCATGGAACATCTATACATTACTCTCTTATTTTCTTCCTGATTCAGGTTACCGGGGGGGGGGGGGGGAACTGTGGCGGGGTATAACTGAACAGCCAAAAGAACTTTTCAGTTTCATCTCAGAGTTCAGTGCATTGCATTGCATGAACGGCTCAGGATTAAAAATTCAATTAGATCCTCCCTTGACATGGGAAGTCAGATGGGTAATTTTGAGAAACACATTGAGAGCTCTTTGTGATTAATAAAAGTGAATGTGGTAACATGCACAAAAACAGGGACCTGAAATTTGTGGATCCTCACAGTGCATGGATTTCAACAGTTTCCTGTATTCCTTGCATGTGAAATCTTGGAAAACGCAATTTCTGGTGTTTCGCAAAACTCACAGGGCTATGTGCATCAAGGGTTAAACACATTGCTACGTACTTGGGGGGAACACTGTTGCCCAATCACCAGGACAACCACAATCCTGGGCATTTATAAATCATGTAGCAGCCTCTGGTACCTCTAAAACGTTTGGAAACCACTGCATCAAACTGTTCAAATTAACCCAAATCACGATGCAGCTACATTGAAATGCTTGTGGCTGCAAGCTATCCTGAGTTTATGATTGTCATAAGACCAGCTCCACTTATTTAAATAAGGGCACAATCCTATCCTGAGCTGGAACAGGCAAGTCAAGAAGCTTACGTTGTACCCAGCGCAGGATTGTGGCCAGCAGCGGCTTAGCCAGAGGCAAGGGAAAACGTTTCCCTTTACCTCTGGGTAAGCTGCTGCTGGCCCCATGGGTCTCCTCGAACTTGGTGCCACCTCCTGAGGTTTCACAAGTCCCAGGAGAGCAGAGCAGCTTGAAGCCGCTCTGTTCTCCCCAGGAACAGGGGTTGGAAGCCGGCATAACTGCTGAATCACAGCCCTGCCTCCTTCTCCCTGCCCGCCCGTCCCTGGGCCGAAACAAGACTCAGCACAGACGCCGCCAGAGAGACTGGATTCATCCTCCATTTGTTGGCACATCTGGATGTGCTGACGTGGCTTCCTCCTAAGGAGACGCTAACATGCCTTACGGCACATTTGTGACCCTCCCGAGCCGGTGCAAGGAGCTTGCATCAGCCCAAGGTGCCGTTTGGATTGCGCCCCAGGTTATTAACTTTTTATTCCTCTTTGGGAATTCCTTCCTCAGGAAACTTCCTTGGGAAAACATTCATCATGGTTAATCTATTCTACCCTCACAACGTCCCTGTGAAATCAGTTAGGTTGAGAGGTAATGACTGGTCCATGTCATGTTGGCATCCTTCAGTCTCGGAAGACTATGGTGTCACGCTCTGAATGGTGGTTCTGGAACAGTGTCCTCTCCAGTGCGCAAAGCCTGGGTAAAGTAGGTATGGAGGATAGGCTGTTACCCATGCAGCAAATCCCCCCTCTCCACATCGCTGAAATGGTCCAATGGAAAGGCAGAGGCCAATACGGTTGGTTCCAGCGGCGTCGCAGGAGTTGCCAGAACATGACTGTGTTCAGCCATGAACTGCCTCAGGGACTCCGGCTCCGGATTTTGCCTCAAGGTTGACTCCTGAAGCCTTTTCAATAACTGGATGTAGCCACAAGGCAGTGGAGGTTTGGGATCAGAGTTTTCCTTCTCTCAGATGAGCTGCCTTCCCAGGCTGACGAGTCCCATCGACCCGGTGGCTGTTCAGTCGCCTCTTACGACAAGTACAGCCAAACTGAGGGCCTATTCTTATCCCCAGCCCCCAGGGGAATGACTGGTCCAATCATTCAGTAATCTGCCTGACTGTGTAAACCCAGATCTCCATAGATCAAATCCCAAACTCTAGTTACTATGACATTCTCTCTCTCTAAAAATTACAGAATGTCATTCATATCATTTTAAAAGAGTATCTGTAGTTGAGGTGGGACTTGAACACCTGATTCTCAGATCAAAGGTTTACACTATGATTGCCCTGAGCTACATTTAGGGGACGTAGCTTGCCAGTGTGCTAACCGCATTGTTGAACCATAGAGAATATCCACAGTTGGATACCATCTGCACAGGACTTTTTAATTTTTGGGGAACTGAAATGTATGCATTATGGATTCTTCATTGTTGCTTATCGCAGGTTTCAGTTTCTTCATGGATTTCATATGTATTTACATTACATGTATTTACATTACATGTAAATACATGTATTTACATTACATGGACCAGCTCAATAGCTGGCGCAGATCCGAGTTGACCCCTGTAGGGCTTTCAGTCCTGGGTTGGGGGAATAGGATGTAGCAGTAGCCTCTGCTGCCATCTCTGTCCCACCCCCCCGGGCCTGAATCACCCTCTACTCGCTGTCGCTTACCCACTTTTACTTCTGCACCACCTTCGCCCAACCCTCTCCACCTTGTGGAATGCCTCCCTGTCGCTCACAAGATACTTAATTCTGATGGTTGCCGGGGTTCCTCTGACTGGGATGGAGACCTGCGCCACCCCCCTCTAGTCTACCTAGTGCCCACAGGTGCCTCCATTCTTCTGGCCACCATGATGTGCCTTACAGCATGTTTGCAAGGGCCGTCTCCTGGGCAGCATGCAGGAGTCTGGTGCTGACCAAGGATTGGATCGGGCTCTGATTCTCACATTAGCTAAATTATTTCCACTATATGTAGAACTGGTAGAACTAAGATAGATGGAGGCCAATCTACATGTCCAGCAGCAAAGAAAGGGATGGAGCTTCTCTGCTGCCAAGTGACAGTGTAAGGTATGATTTGAAGGGGGAAAGCAGCAGGTGCCTCGGGGGTGTAATTCTTATTGTTATTCCCCTTGTGGCATGGCAAACATGTCCAGGAATCCCAGCTGAAGAAAAAGTGGCTGAGGAGGGTCAAAGGCATGTTGGTGGAAGGGATGAGCTGGGGACCCCTGACTGGTGTTTGCTGCCAGACATGTCCATCAGCCCTAAGCTTTTAAGCAGATAATTAGGCAGGAGCTCCTTTCTATAGCCAATATACTGCACAGGCCTGTTTATGGAGAGAACATCAAGCTATTTATTTCTCAGAGCAATGTCCTCTGCTCCTTATTTACGATCCTCTTTTTATAGTATCGTTCCTGTATCTAAGTTTTTTTTTTTTTTTTTTCAAAGTCACTAAAGTGATTTACAGGAGACTGATCCATTTCATGTGAATGTGCCAAGGAATGCAAGGATTTTCTCAAATTCTTTCCCACAAGAGGTTTCAATTTGCTCATCATCCCCCCTCGGTATCTGGTTTCGAGACATGATGTGCTGAATTACCTTTAATATCACTTCTGCAGATACAATGCATTAGCAAGGAAAATTAGACACAATTCTTTTATATCTGATGTGCTGCTGTTCATCGCTCTGTTGTCTTTAGGTTGTCAGAGTGTCAAATTAAAGGCAATTGGAGAAGCTTGCTCATGACTTAAGAGATTGCTGCTAAGGGGAAGGCAATACTTTACATCTTTTTTTCTGGGAGGAATAGAGGCAGCTGTTGTATGTTGTTTCATTTATGTATACTCTATACACGCGCCCACAGAGAGAGGGGGGGAGGGAGGGATGGAGGGAGAGTCATACATGTAGTTAAATATTTAATTTTCCACAAGTTTGTGGATCATATCATTCGGGGCTGCGATCCACAGCACACTTATATCCAAGAAGTCCCATGTATTTATTTTAATAGTAAAGTACTCTAAAATGGTCAATGGTACTTTGATGGTACTATTTCAAAATACAAAGATGGTGAAAAGCAAATTCAAGGTGGAGCAGAACTTGATCACTTTATTTAATTAAACAGAACTTGATCACTTTATTTAATTAAAGAGATATACTTCAAACCCTAAATGCCTAATTAATCACATTGTCCTAAGGCTTGCTCACACATGTCTTCGTTTCCATGCTGCAACATCAACAGTGAGCACAAGCATGTGTAAACAAATCAGCAGACATCAAACATCCCAGACTGAACTTCCCCTCAAACAACCCCAAACAAGATACTTGCCAATGAAGATGGTTCATGCAAATGGTTGCGAGTCGATCCAGTGCTGGTTCACAAATGCATATCCCTCAGTTCATGGCTGCAAATTCGGGTGAGAATATGTGTATGAGGTTGGGCTACCACAGATGAAATGTTCATATCCATTCACAACATACAGGTGGGACCTCAGTATCCACTGATTGTAAAAAGGAAAAAAAGCACCAAAGTCCTACTTTTGTGTTGTTAAATAATTATAATTTCATTCCATTAGATGCCATTAGTCACCCTATCTAGTGGCTGAATGTGGTATAGCATCTATGTTAATGTAATATTGGCAACCTTCAGTCTCGAAAGACTATGGTATCGCGCTCTGAAAGGTGGTTCTGGAACAGCGCCTAGTGTGGCTGAAAAGGCCAATTCAGGAGTGACAATCCCTTCCACACTGGGAGCAAGTGCAGTCTGTCCCTGGTCTGTCTCCCTGGCTATGGGCCTTCCTTCTTTGCCTCTTAGCCTCAGACTGTTGGCCAAGTGTCTCTTCAAACTGGGAAAGGCCATGATGCACAGCCTGCCTCCAAGCAGGCCGCTCAGAGGCCAGGGTTTCCCACTTGTTGAGGTCCACTCCTAAGGCCTTCGGATCCCTCTTGCAGATGTTCGTGTATCGCAGCTGTGGTCTACCTGTAGGGCGCTTTCCTTGCACGAGTTCTCCATAGAGGAGATCCTCTATGATCCTGTATAGCATCTACACCAATGCATTCTGGGGTGACAATGGAGAAGCACGAAACCTGGAAGTGGGTCTTTAAAGTTATTTTTCCACTGATTTGGTATCCTCTGATATTTATTTATTTTTAATCCACTGGGGGTTCCAGAATGGAACTCCATGGGATAATAAGGCATCACCTGCAGTACTTTTCAGAGGAGTCAAGTCACACATTCAGCTACCACAGACTTATACAAAGTTGCAGTCTAGTAAGTCAGAAAGTTGACTTAGCAAGCTTAGCATTGTCTACACAGTCTTGCAGTAGCACTCCAAGTTTCAGACAAGAGCCCTTTCTGGAGATGTCCAGAATGTAATCTGGGATCTTCTGCACACAAAGCATGTGCTCTGCCACTGAACTACAGTTCAATCCAGGAAGTTCGTGCTTATAGCTCTTCCATTTGACATATATACAGGAGGCCTGAAGAGCACGTGCAGGACGTCCCTCGTTATCTGCTGGGGTTCCGTTCCAGAACCCCTAGTGGTTAAAAAAAATCCTTGGATAAAAAAACAGTGGAAAAATAGATTTAAAGACCCACTTCCAGGTTTCTTGCCCCTCCATTGTCCTAATGGTATTAGGTCATGCCTTGACATCTGCAGGGGTTTGATTCTGGGACTTCCTGCTGGTACCATAAAATATGCTAAATAAAAGCAGTTTAAAAAAATAAAAAAGTGTCCCTTTACAATTGTGGTTTAAAAATAGCTTCTTCTTCTTCTTCTTCTTTTTTTTTTTTTTTTACTGTTGTAGAGGCAGTCAGCAAATAGAAATGCAAAGGATGCCCTGACTTTGCCTGGCTCAGCTGAAGAATGGAATGGGCTTGCATGACTGTCTCACTACAACAGTAAGAAAAGCAGTTTTTTAAAATTGTGATTTTAAAGGGATGCATTAAAATCACTTCTCACTTCCCTGCACATTCCTTCTCATTTGCAGTGGCCATTCGCGTTGAGTCAAATCTGTGTATAAAAAAATCCGTATATAACAAGATTAGACCTGTACACACATTTTATAGAGTCACATTTATTATGCTATAATTCACACATATACTGTGTGTGATGTACAGAAGCAGTTGCAACAAAAGCAGTTGCTTGACCCAGTTATGGCCCAATCCTGACCCATACTAGTGCCAGCAGAGCACATGCTCTGCCAGCACAAGCTGGTGCAAAAGTGCCATAAAGCACTTTGCAACAGTGCGCCTTCTAGGACTGCCAGCAGGAATGCCAGAGCCTTCTGGCTGATGACAGCTCACAGAGCTACATCCTCCAGAGCAGGTAAGTCTGGAGCGGGGAGGGGGGGGTAGAGCAGGGGGAGGGTGGTGATGGGGACAATTGTCTCGCTAACTCCAGCACCCGAAATTCCCCCCTTGGAATGCAGCAGAACTCATGCTGGTACCACTATATTGGCATAAGGGAACTTATGTAGGACTGGGCTGTTAACTAACTAAGAGCACAATCCTAACCCCTTATGTCAGTGCTTTCCAGCACTGGCATAGCAGTACCAATGGGATATGTGTTGCATCCTGCAATTGGGTGTCACTCATGGAGGCCTCCTCTAAGTAAGGCAATGTTTGTTCATTTACCTCAGAGCTGCACTGCCCTATGTCAGTGCTGGAAAGCACTGGAAAGCACTGACATAACAGATCAGGATTGTACCCTAAGGGTGCAATCCTAACCTGATGTTAGGCTAGCCTCGGAGGGTGGTAAACATGCCATAAAGCACATTTGCACCTCTGTGGGAGGAAGCCAGGCCGGCACTCCCAGGAGCTTCCTCCCAGCTCCTTGCATTGGCTTGGATGAGCCAACACAAGGGTGACAGGTGAAGGGGGAGGCGGGGAGGGGCAGTGAGGGAAGCGTTCCTGGGCAGGAGCAGGGAGGGTGATGGGCGGCCCAGGGAATGGGTGGGTGGGGAGTGGGAGGCAGGTTTGGGATCCAGCAGTTATGCCGGATCACAACCCCCATCCCCGGGGAGAACAAAGTAGCTTCAAGCCGCTCTGCTCTCCTCAGACTTGTGCCACCGCCAGAGGTGGCGCAAGTCAGAGGAGACCCATAGGCACCAGCAGCCCTTACCCAGGGGTAAAGGGAAAAGTTTCCCCTTGCCTCTGGCTAAGCCGCTTCTCGCCACAATCCTGCGCTGGGTACAGTGCAGGCCTCCTGGCTTGCCTGTTCCAGCGCAAGTTAGGATTGCGCCCTAACTAACTAACTAACTAACTAACTAACTAACTAACTAACTAACTAACTAACTAACTAACTAACTAGACCAAGTGATCAAAATGTTCCCTGATGGCATCTATATACCACTGACATCATTGGCCTGAAGTAACCTGATTTGCAGACATCTACCAAAGACTGTATGTGCTGGGATGGTTCAACACATCTCTTCAATTGCTTTCATTAGATGTTCAAGTGTTACCAGTTTTCTAAAATGAAGTATGCATGAATTAGAGCTCGTTAAAATATATGTATATTTTTGAGACACTCTGTATTCCATACAGCCTCAGTTTTGTGTTGCCTTACAATTGCTTTTTTTGGTTCTTGTCATGAAATAGAAATCATGTAAGATTGCAGTTTGAAGCCCATTTGTTTGAAGTAGCCCTATGGAGCAACAGAGCTGTGCCACTGAAAACGAGATGAAGATCGGAGACACTGAGTTTCACAGATATAGCCAGATCTGTTGGTTCATCTGTCTATTTTTCTTCTCCGATTGTGAATTCCTTGGGGCTAGCTCAAGGCTGCAAACCCAGGAACTGACCCAGGACATCTGAGTATGAGGCTAACAACTTGGTCAGATGAGAGGCTGTCATTTACTATTAGCAGATTTATGCACTCAAAGGTGAGACAAGGCCACTGAAATAATCTTTTCCAGTATCTTGCACAGCTGATTTCCACTCTAGTTTCCATCTAGTTATTTCCATCTAGTTATTATTACTGTATCAAACCCACCCAAAAATAATACATTATTATAGTGATATAGTTGCCAGCTTCTTGTGGCTTCTTCCTACACCTCTGGTAGCATTTAAATTCAATACAGGTAGGGCAGGTGGATCATATAAAGCATATAAACTATACACTCTGGAAGACACTTCAAGGAAGGGGACTCAGCTTGCCACTGTCCCACAGCTATAGGCCCTATTATGTCATTCACATATCAGATGGAACGGTCTGTAAGTGTCCATTCATGATGGATTTCCATGCAGTCATAAAACTGTCTTCTGAGAGCAATCAGATGTTAGGACCAAGGCCTTCCTCCTGAAGCAACAACTATGTCTCTCCTGGGAGAAGCTTCCAGGACCTGCACATCCTTTCTCAGCTTTGATGGGAACCTTGGTATCTGCTATGTGATCCTGGAATCTCACAATAGGCTGGTCTCTGTAAGGCCTTGTGTGGCGCCCCATGTTCTCACAACCATGTAGCGTCCCATGGAACAAGTTTATGGTCATTTTGCAACTTGGTTGTGGGTCTTAACTAGCAGCCAAAGACCGTATCTTAAAATCTATGAAAAATTATCTCTTCAGATGTTGCAGATGTTGTTTTATATGTTACACATATAAAATGTGTACTCATTTCCAGCTTTCTGTTGGGCTGTTAAATGCTGTGAGATACACCACAAGTAGAGAGAAAGAGAGAGAGAGCAACTTTCTGGTCAAACACACTTGGTTTCTTCACAGTTTGTTTACCCTGAAAACCAACTGGGATGTCAGGCATGTTTCCGCCTCTACAGAATTGTTGTACACTCAGATGCACCAAGGCAGTCTTACTTTGATTGATACAGATTAAAAAAAAGAAACAACTCCTACATGATACAAGGAAAACACAATACACTCAGGCAGAGAAGCAATTGTCATAAGCAAGCCTCTGTTTCCTGGTCAAAGATGAATTTCCAGATCCAAAGGTTCATTTCCTTTTCACGTTCTGACAGAAAAGGATATTTGACAGGCTTCCAGCTCTTCAGAAGTCCACTGACGACAGCAAAAAAGTGACAGCTCTCAGATCGCAATGTGGCACAACAGGCTACTTTGTTCTTGCTTCACAAATCAAAGGCAGCTTTCAATGCTCCAACCTCCTGTTTGTGCCATCTTATATGGAAACGATCTGTGATTTACCTCTTCAGTAAAATGGAGCTGTACGTTGGAGGCTTCCTTAGTCAATATTGTGCTATTATTTTTGCTATGTATTCTAATGGCCATAGTGCTGCATCTTTCAAAACAAATATTCAGAGTAGCCGATAACATGTGTTTGTGTGTGCGTGTGAAGCTCATTAAGTAAGTGAAGTTGTCCAGCTGTAAGCCACATCAAGAACAATACCAAAATATTAGGACAAAGTCAACTCCAAAATCAATACTGCTTGCATTGGCACAACACCTATAGAACAGATTGGCTAAGATCATAACATTTGACAAGAACATATTTTGATTAACATGGTATGGAATGTGAATCTAGATAATTGCTGATCATTAAAACAATGTAAAGAGGAATATCAAAAGATAATAATCCCACTACATTAAAATTATAATATAACCACAAAGCACAAAGCACAAAATACCACAAAGACGAAACCTGTATATGGTATTAATCACTGGCAGATGTATTCCCAGGGGTCAATATATTCCCATTTTAGAATGAAAATTTGTCAGGACCCACTGGAAGTGATGTCATGACCGGAAGTGACATCATCAAGCAGGAACATTTTTAACAATCCTAGGCGGAAATCCTACCCACACTTTCCCAGGAGTAAGTCCCATCAACTATCATTGTTAAAAGCATATAAAGAGTAGCTTGTTAAATGTACAGATCTGTAACATTTCCCCAATGCAGTCACATGTCATGGTATCATCAGGTCTAATACATTAAAAATAAAATATTGAAATGAATGGGGACCCACCTGAAATTGGTTCGCGATCCATATAGTAGGTCCCAACCCAGTTTCAGAAACACTGCCCTAGAGATAAGGCATTCAGAAATTCCCCCTATTGCAGAAATGATTTATCTGCCTCTGAATGCAGTCCTCCTGTTATTCTCTCTTGTGCCCAGCTGTCTCTGTGCTGTCTGCAAACACTAACAGGAGGCAAGAAGCTTTAGAAAGAAGCAGGTTGAAGGGCTGAAAACAACATGAAGCTAAGCTATATGAACTTTATGATAAGCGTCACATTGTTTTCAGCCCTCAAACCTGCTTCCTGTTAGCGTTGGCAGAAAACACAAAGTCAGCCAGACACAGTAGATGCTGCCAGGAGGGCTGCAATCGGAGAAAGATGTTTGTGCAGTGGGGGGAATTTGTGAACTGCGGGTAAGTGGAACCATGGATACGGCACCCTTGGATACAGGGGGATGTGTGTGTGCGTGCACGCGCGCGTGTGTGTGTGTACAGTTGGCCCTTGTCATCCATGGGTTTGCCACTGCAGTTGACTCACTGCAGTTTCTGACCTTGCTTCTGAAGGGCCTCAGAACACCTCCTGGAGGTGTCAGAAAGGTACTTCCAGCTTTCGGTGAAAACTGGAAGTGTATTTTGTGAGCCTCCAGAAGGCTTTCTGAGGTTAACACCTGGCCTCCTATGCTTAAGAAGCATCCAGGAGGTCCTTTGAGGGCTTTCCACAGACCTTAGTATCTTTGGAAATTGATAAGATTTCTTTCTAGATTGTGAGCCCTTTTGGGACAGGGAGCCATTTAGTGAGCTTAAAATGAGAGGAGACATGGTTGCTACATGATAAAAGGTGGGATAAGAATCAAGTGACTTCCCATTTGCTGCCTTTTGTTCCTTGGAGCAAAGATGAGGCAAAATAGTGAAACATACTAATGTTACTCTCGTGTCCTTACAAAAAAAGCCAAGAAGTATATGTGAAGCCTAGAATGGCCCATCTCCATACTCACAACATCACTGATTAATTAAATAATCATGGAATGTCATTAGTTTTTTTTTTTTTTTTTTTTTCCCAGCTGCCAAGATTTCCAGAAAACCCATCTGAGTGAATGGGGCATTACTTTTATTTTTGAGGCAAAATTCCCCTGCTGCATAAACGATGTACGTATGGTTCTTTTCCATCAGCAGTATGATTTTTTTTTTTTTGGTAGATGAACTCGGAATCAAAAAGTAACTGTGGGGGAAATAACCGTAGCTGTCTAACAGCACTGAAGATGCCCATCTGTTCGAGCAGTAGGGATCTCTATCACGAAATGTCTTCTTTTCTTTCTACATCAATAAACATCATATGGAAATGGAAATCTGATGGGTTCTGGTAAACAATGGGATTTTAAATGGCCTGATCTCGGATTAACATAGTTACAGCGGTAAAGTTTGATTTAAACAGTTGTGATTTCTTATGAGGGCGTTTCACAAAATATCCATTTTACATGTGGTACAAGCTCCAACTGAGAGTTTTAAGAACGCTGACATTGCTCAAACATCCCTTTTCTTATTAGCCAACAAGAACAATTACGAAATGTTTCCACTAACTTTAATCTCTCTGCCTGAATACACATTGTTCATTTTCTTATGTCAACAAATGCATGCTGATACTTTAAAACAGATTTCCATAAGCTAATTTACCTATTTCCCAATCCAGAAGACAGGACTGACTGTTAATGCCAGTTGACAGTGAGTGGTTGTGTTGCTCCGTCCTCGCAAAACAAGGCATTGTTGCGAAGTGATTTATAATGAACTCTATTTAGGAAAGAACTACAATGCTGATAAATTTTGACAACAAAAAATGCATTATTAATGAAATAATAACATTGGCAGCATCTTGAAAATAAGCTGATTGCAGAGAGTTCTCTCCCCCCCCTCCCAATTTAGAACCCACCATTCATTCTCTCCGTTTGGAGATTTATCTCTGGGTGGAGAGGTCGTTATGGAGAAGAATGCTTAATTTATTGTGCTTTTTCATATAGTGCTGAGTTGCTGTCTCAAGTGTGGAGCCACCGATGTATTAAAAGGGAGAGCCAATATTTTATTTCAGAAGTTTGCAGTGTATTTCATATTGCAATGGTGGAAACAGCTGGTCGTGTCTTGGCCACTTGACCTCTCCCTAACGATAACTAAGAAAACAATTAAAAGCAAAATATTTGCCAGGTGGGTGGGTGGGTGGGTAGGGTTGATGATGTGTCCGATATCAAAATACCAGTCAATTAACTGATCCAGTAATGGTCAAGTATAAGTATTTAATGTGTTAGTTAATTAAATCACCCTGGGGTTTGGGGAAAGGATGGACAAAATTCTCTCTCAATGTGGCCTTCTCCAGCAGCAGTTACCCTGCAATTTCACTGTTCTGCCATGCCATGTTCTACTCTACGCTCTTTTTACCTGACTACTGTTTTTATGATATGTTGTTAATATGCTTTTATTTGTTTTTAAATTATGTTTTTTAATTTGTTTTAACCTTGTTGTAAGCCGCCTTGAGTCCCTCCGGGGAGAAAGGCGGGGTAGAAATAAAGTTAATAATAATAATAACAACAACAACAACAACAACAACAACAACAACAACAACAACAACATAGTGTGCACATAGTCCCACCCCCTCCTTCTGTCTTCACAACAACCCTGTGAGGTAGGTGAGGCTAAGAAATAGTGACTGGCCCAAGGTCAACCAGGAAGCTTCATGGCTGAGTGAGGATTTGAACCAGGTGTAAGTCCAACTCCCGAGCCACTACACGCTGGCTCTCCTGGGGGTCATAGTGGATATTATGGGCATTGCAGGATTTGGATATGCTGAGGAAGTATTGGGGGGGGGGGGACAACAGCTAGTTGGGGCCATAGCTGACAATTCAGTTCTATGCATTGCTCTCAGTCAAGGGCCTTCACTGTTTGTTCAAGGATCCTCACGCATCACAGCTCTTCCTCGGGGGAGTAACTTGAAACAGAAACCCCTACAATAATAAAATCCGTGAAATTTGCCACAAACTCTATTTTACATGATAGCTTCTAATTTTAAACGTTGTCATGTCATTCATATAAATACAGTAAACCCGCCTTATTTGTGGGTTTGGTACCCATGGATTTCATTATCCATGGATGCTGAGGTCTGCTTTTAAAAGTGTTTTAAAAAGTCAAAATAAGTTAGAACGTAGCCTTTCCTACCACAGTGCTTCAAAACTGTGCTGTTTGCAGGGCTGCAGGGAATTACCTGGTGCTCTGGAATCCACTTCCTGGTCACGCTGGGACAAGCTAGGGCCAAAGGAGAGGGTCGCATGAACTGAAAGTGGCTTCAGTGACACCACTGAGTGTCCTGCAGCTCTGAAAATGGCGTGGTTTAGCAGCGCTGTAGTAGGAAAGGCTATTTTCTGACTTATTTTGACTTTTAAAAATACTTTTAAAAGTGAACCGCAGTACCTGTGGATCTTTTGTACAGCAGAACCCAACTGTATATTGAAGAAGCATTCTTAACCCATTAAAAAGACTAGTTCTGCTCTTGAGTTCAAAAAATGTTGAATAGCAAAATTATTTGATTGTTGTAGGAGTGCCTGTCTATTTCGTATTTGGAATCTCTCTCTCTCTCTCTCTCTCTCTCTCTCTCTCTCTCTCTCTCTCTCTATATATATATATATATATATATATATATATATATATATATATATATATATATTTGGTCATGCCAAATCTCTCTCTCTCTCTCTCTCTCTCTCTCTCCCCCCCCCTCCCCACTTCTTTTCTTTCCAAGGTATCATCTTGTTACTGGTTGTGGGATCTACCATAGGACAAATTGTGATCCACAGGCCATTACGGAAACATGAAGCCCCTTTGGGTAATGTGGCTAATATTATTGACATTCTTGGGATTTCCTTCAAAATTCCTCCAACACTTTACCTGAGAAAAAAACCACCAAATTCACGTTGGGTTTTTCCATTGGCAAAAGTTCATATCAACTGGGGATCGGCAGCACAGACACACCCATACACCAAGAAACGTAGCTAGATTTAATTAAATTCTCTTGGCTTGCCTCTAAAGACCTCCAATATTTTTGCTTGAAGAGAACCCCCAAATTCATGTCGCGTTCTGCCCTAGTTGAAATGTTAGAATTCTACAACCCATCCAAGGCCTACCCATCCATGAGGCCAACTGATATATTTACCTTAGGCAGCAGATTGGTAGAAGGTGCCCATCTCTGCACCCCTACTTCCCTCCACTGCATCTCTTTCTCCTTCCTGGCTTGGAAAAGGGGAATACGGAGGAAGAAGAAATGCGGAGAGGAGGAGAGTTCTACACTAGCACACTGAAGAGCGGAAGAAACAGAGGCTGGCACTTCATCGGGTAGGGGAGGTAGTATCTGGCATGGTGCCTCAGGCATCAGGAGGTCTTGGGCTGACCCTGAACCCATTCTGCAGTCTTGGTTGAAGATTTCAGGTGCTACTATTTTTTGCCACCTTTAAACCAAGAAACACACATGGAAACTGTAATAATGTGCCCTTGGCATTCATTTATTCCACACCGATATATTTGTTTAATGTGGTTCAATAAAGCATGTATTTGTAGTTCCTGCTACACACAGCATTGAAATGGTCATGCCAAATCAAGAATATTGAAGGCAGAGGCAAAAACTTTATTCATTGACTCCCCCTTTTTTAAAAACCACCATCTGCTAGAATGATGATAAATGGGCAATACTCAGATTACTTTTAGTAGAAAGAGGAATGTCGCAAGGAGATCCTTGATCTCTGATAATGTTCACACTTTGTATAGAACCCTTGGCAACAGTAATTAGAGAAGATAATGAAATTCAGGGGATTATATCTGGAGGAAAAAAGAAAATATAAAATATCTCTTTGCACTGACAATGGCAGCCATAACATTTTCTGACCTGGCAAAGTAATTACAAACAGCCTTGTTTAAGGCTTAACAAATATTGTCAAGCCCCTCAGTACCAAATTAATGAAACTAAATCTGCACTGATGGATCACTATTTGACAAATTATCAGAAAAATTCTAATAATAATTTTTGCGATATGAAGAGAAAATCGACACCAAGCAGATATTTAAGTGTAAGGGCCAGTGTAACAAAATCTTCAGATCTGACCAGGTTTTAAAAAACAAAATGAGTGATTGATGGTCCAGTCCTATTGGGGCTAGCTGACAGCAGAACATGCATTCTTCTGCCAGTGGCTGTCTTATGGCAGTCGTAAAACATGCTTTGGCAGTGTGTGGAGTAGCATGCTGCAGGAGCAATAGTGGGAAGGACGGAGCCTTTCCACGTGTGTCAACAGATCTAGGAGGACCCACTGAGGCAGGTAACACTGAGTGGATGGAATGGAGGTGAGAGAGGGCAAAATGACACGGCGATGGGGGACGGGCAGATCGGGGCAGTTGCAGGAGTGAAGGGAGGGCAGATCAGGTCTAAGAAGGTGGTTGGTTTGGTGGCATCAGCAGATGCTGAATACTAGCCCCCTTCCCAGACCCAATCCCATGGCATGGGTCAATGCAGTCCTGCTCCAGCAAATTCACTAGACCTCTCTGCACTGTGGAAGCTTCCCCTGGGTAAGGGAAGGAACAAATGGTATCTGCAACTGCCCTTCTAGCAGGATATAGTAGTAGCCATTTTGGTGTCACTGCATCAGTGGGGGGGAGGGAGCATAGTTTGGGGCTGTTAGGTTATTTATGGCCCAGTCCTAGCTCTCACCAGCCCACTGCTGGAATGCACACTGTGCGCTATGGTGTGGGGGAACCAGACAGCCCTGGATGGATAGGTAAAAATCATTCTGGGGGTCTATGGTGGGCATCAATCCAGCAGTGGCTGCTCACTGGTGGTGGTTTTTGCTGGCTTTTTCTTCCCTCCAGTTCTTGCTGTACCCAGTTCTTGATGGGTGGCATTTGTTCCAATTAGGTTGCATTGTATAACGTAGTGCCATGTTTGAGAAGCTTCCTAGATCTTTGCCTATTTTCCTGCTAACCAACACCACATTTGCCATCTGAAATGTGGTTTCTCTTTAGCACAATGTCAATTGTTGCTTTGACAACAGTTTGCTTTGGATAATCATTGGAAGGATGGCAGTGAAATGATTTCAGAGTCTACGTGACAAGATGAAAAGTCATTCATTTTATATTCTGCTACGCAGCAGGAAGCAGGTGACTGAGTCACACCCATAAAGAGGGACAACTCTTGTGGGCACACTGAAATATTGGAATAATTATTTGGATCCTTGCCCATGTATTTGTTTTGGAATTGCTATATGGGGGGAAAAACTGTTCAAGAGAGGAAAGTTTTCAAACCCACCCTATAACTAGATGAGGCATCAGATACAAAAGAAACTGCAGCACCCACAATCCTTCACCCTTATCCAGCTAAGCTTCTGCTGATCAGCTGTTCAAGAGGGCATGTTGAGGCTTGATTTGAAAATATCCTTCACATGAAACCCATGATTGGTTGGATTTGCACTTTAACCCCCTCTCCCCCCAAAAAGTTTCAAGTGCACACTGCACAATCCCAGCAGTTTAAGGCCCATCTGCCTCTTTTGTAACAAAAACTTGACCTCTTGTATGTTAGCGATCTATATTTAATACATATACAATTCAACGTTGCGCTTTCTCATGCATTCTGCTCAATGGCTTTTATTTAATTTGCTGAAAATATCGATGCCAACAGCCAAATTATCGTGCCTTTACGGGGCTTCTTTTGAAAGGCTAGTTTACTATCGTTACAGGGTTTCATATTAATTATCCTGTGTACTTCATTGGATTTACTGAAGTGCTTTGCTGGATAGCCTCCAACCACTAACAGGGAAATGAAATTAAACAAAAAGGGTCAGCTATATTTAAGAGTACTGTGTAAGTCTTTTCGAGCCGGTTTATAATTAAAAAGGTTGTAAACTAACACAGAGAGTGCAAGAGTTGTGGCTCACCTGTGCGTCTTTAACTCACAATGTCATAGAGAATTGATCATATAGCACAGGCAGCCTTATCAAACAGAAGATCTTAATAAATGCAGGATGCTTTACAAATGTTTAGCAAAGATTTATAGATCCTAAAACAGTAATAAATGAGTGCAGTCATATCTATTATATTATGTTTCGGACGCCGAGAAACAAATGCCCTGCCTTGGCGAAGAGGAAGCACTCATTAATTGCTTGAAAAATAGTTATGTATGAAGAGTGGAGAGAGAGAGAGAGAGAGAGAACAAACAAGCTTATTCCGTTTGTATCTTTCAGCTGCCCAAGGCTTCCTTGTTTGCACAGGAGAGCCTTTGTGATCATGGGAGAGGAAAGAAAGGTCAGAGCAAAGACATCAGGAACCATCTTGTATGTACTTTATTGCAGGGGCAGGCTAAAGTCAGCAGAAGCTGTTCCAAAATTCAGATTTAGGGGGGATGTTTCTCACTTCAGGGTCCCTGACATTCAGGGCCAGCTCAAGCCCTCCTGATGACTGAGGCAGCAGGTCATATGCTGCCCCCATACCCAATAAGGCGGCAGCCTCACCTCCTCCCACTCTCTGATGTTCTAGATCAGCACTCTCCTGCCCTCCACATTTCTTTTTCTGCACCTCTTAGGGTAGCCCAAATCCAGCAGTAGGCACAATCAACTAAGGGCCCAGTCCTATCCAACTTTCCAGCTCTGGTGTAGCCACTTGATAAGGGAACACATGTTCCCATGTCTTGAGAAGGCCCCAGTGACTGCCCCTCCACCACAGGATGCAGCTCACACCCCACTGGAACAACTGCACCAGCATTGGAAAATTGGATAGGATTGGGCCCTAAGTAGACTCCTTGCAACTTAGGAGCCTCGCCCTTGGAAACTGTAGAGGATTTCCCTGGAATCTGGTGGACATTGTGAATGTACCATATAACACAGAATCCACATGCAGGAAAACGGTAAGACAAGTTTGCAACCCATTCTTTGTCCTCAGAAATCCCACAGAACCAACAGAGAGCCAAAAGGAAGTTCCCTTCTAACCCAGCCTCCATCCATTCTAATATCCCCAATCCCCATAGGATGGGAAACGGATAAGAAGACTGGGAATCAAAAAGGGAAAAGAGGAAAGGAAAACAGGCAAAGATTCTATGTGCTTTCTGATGATACAGGCTGGCATACCTTGTGGTCCAGCAGTCTCTACAAATTATCAAGTTTTATTTTTTCTTAAAACGTTTTAACACCCTCCATTTATGCAGCCTGGCTCTTGTTCCTTCTCCTTTCTCTATAAAGCTCCTTCTCCCATTATAAACCTGCTTGGGTTGGAGGGATAGAGGGAATTATTGGCTCTCAGTAGTCAATAGTGTGGTTTACAAGTTGTCTCAGATTTCTCAGAAGGGGTTTGTGTCAGAGTAAGTTAATATCCTTGGATCCTGGCCCTTGTTCATGCTTGTTAGATTGGCAGAGGAGTTACGACATAATTTAGCAACCATTCAACTACATCCAAGCCATATTTGTTTAAGAAAACGTCAAAGCAGAACCACACTCTCAATCGCTCCCAGGAACAGCCTGTGGTAGGACATGTAAAAACCAAGCCATTTTCATTTGCAGATAAGGCTGCAGCGTGCCTATCTTCCCATGTACACGGACAGAGAACAAATTAGTGCTTGCCAGTCGTGGCTGGAAGGCAAAAGTTCAAAGTTTAGTAAGTTCATTTGGCTTAGGAATAAAAGTCGGAACGGTTTGGTTTGTAAATCCAAATGCTGCCACCTTCGTTTGGGTAGCAGGAGGGCAGGTCAGGTTGGAACACTAGCTGCGCTGAACAGTAACAGAAGTCATTTTAAAGCAGCTCAACCAGTTCTTGTCAATGAGACATGAAGACAGTGAAAGGGGAAAGGCAGAAATGAGAGGATCCCCTCAACAAACTGTGGGTCAAGACAAGAGAGGGTCACAATTATGGAACTGACAAAAGAGCATGCCAGCAATATGAATGCAGTTTCAAGCCATCAGACTGGCCCCTCCTCATCTGCTCCCTCTTTTGCAATCAGTATATCAACTGTGCAGTTAGGGACACACACATGACCGCTATGTGGGGCTTGTCTCTATGCCATATTGGAATGTATCCATCAAACCAACCCATTTCATAATTGAACAGCAACTTGAGATCCCAGTTACATGGTTAGTAGACTGCGATTTGTCCCCAAATTGTCATTTGGTGGGAAGAACCTGACAGAATCAACCCCTGCTCACTGCTCTTCCTGACCCAAGCAACTCTTTGAGAATTTGACTGTTGATCTGTATGGACTACTGTTGCCTCTGGTCCATCTGCACATGGTTGCTACTTCAGGACACTGACCCTTGCATGTCTCTTAGACTTAAGAACATAAGAACAGCCCCACTGGATCAGGCCACAGGCCCATCTAGTCCAGCTTCCTGTATCTCACAGCAGCCCACCAAATGCCCCAGGGAGCACACCAGATAACAAGAGACCTGCATCCTGGTGCCCTCCCTTGCATCTGACATAGCCCATTTCTAAAATCAGGAGGTTGCCAGCCCTTGGCTGATATCAGGACACCACAGCCCTTCCACTACCATAACCAAGTTTTAAATCTGACATGCATCGCAAGGAAGCCTGAGCAAGCATCAGTGTAGTCCTATGTTCCTGTGGGGGACGTTTGGGTTCAGTGGGGCGGATCCCAGAGCGTCCCTGGGGCAAGGCCTCAGGTAGTAGCAGGGGGAGGGGGTTTATGTCACCCTGGTCCTCCTCCTCCCTGTTGTGGCTGTAGCTCTGGTCTTGGGCAAGGGTGGAAAGAAACACTACTTCCTGCCTCCCTCCAGCCAGCCCCCTCATCACTGGCCTTCTCGCTCTTTATAGGGCCAGCTCTGACTTCCCTGTCACCGCCTCTTCTTTCCTGGTGGGGCTTAAAGTGAAATCCCCTGCCCCCCCAGCTCTATGGCCAGCATCCTCTTTCATCCTTCCCCATACCTCTCAGTTGGCCCCCAGGTGAGGGGTTGCCCGGTGCCTCTTGCGCCTCCGTGCAAGCCCCTGCCCCGGTTGCTCTGCTCTCTGTTGCCCCCTATTCGTCCCCGTCAGGGTCTTGCAGAAGCCGCGTTTGATGGTGGCAGCCCTCCCCCACGGAGGCATGGGGGCTCTCCTTCGGACCAGCTAGCCAGCTTGCTCTTCCAGGGACACCCCCTCGAGGTAAGTCAGGGCCCTGGTTGGGTTGGAGGTCCCTGACAGTTCCTTAGCTACAATCTTCACCATTGATGCTTTGAAGGGAGAGATTCAGAGGCACACTGGAGGGACATGACTGTAATAGTATAGGGCTGATGGATGTGTTTCTAGTTTACATTTGGGATATACAATTACAGATTTGGGAAACAGCTTGTATACATTTAAGTCTCTTCAATGGCACCACCATGGTACTGTGTAGCAACACATATAGTCCACGCTACCCCTGTATTTCATGGCTACTTAGGTTCACTGTTTATATTTTTTTCTGCTGTACCCATGTTTACAGATATTTCCCAACTCGATTATACTTCATGTGTCTGATGAAATGGACCCAAGCCTGTGAAAACTTGTTGCGGAATAAGGTCCCAATCCTAAACAGTGCGCGTCAGCTTACTGTCAGCGCAAATTGTTGCAAATGTGCCGTAAAGCACATCTGTGAGGCCCTAGCACTGGCAGAGCACCAGTGCTAGCTCAGCACCAGTGCTCCACCACTCGGTGATTGCATGAACTGCTGGGGGGCAGAGAGGTAGGTGGGGGTGGTGAGGAGGAGGCATTCCGGGGAGGGGGGAGGTGGAGGGGGGAGGGGAGACAGGCCCATAGAACTCTGCTCCACCGGATTCTGAGCCTCTGGATCCTGAGGTAGGTGGGGGCATGGGGGAGGCAGGGAGGAGGTGTTCTAGGGAGGGAGGAGGTGGGGAGAAGGCGGAAAGGAGGCGTGCCTGGGAGGGGGCGGGGCAGGAGGGAGATGGGACCTGTAGAGCTCTGCTCCACCGGATCCTAAGCCCTCCGACCCAAGGGTTGCCATAGAATTGAGCCACCCCATTGTGAGACCACTCGCCTTACCCAGGGGAAAGGGATGAAAGTTCTCTTCTCCCGAGGTGCTGCCAGCACTGCCCGGTTAGCACTCAAGATGCAGTGGCAGCCATTTTCGGCACCGCGGCAGCACAGAATTGGGCTGTAAATCTGTTAGTCTTTAAGGTGCCACCAGACTCTTCGTTATTTTTGGTGCAGTAAACTAACGCAGCTACTCCCCTTTTGAAACCTGAGACTTACAGTTGTCTGGCAAGAAGCAAAAGAGGTGGGGGCAGTCCATGCAACTGGCATTTGGATGTTGTACAGGCTCTCACTGTCTGATCCCTCAGTCCATGTGAACATGTTGGTCTTCAAAATAGCTGTGTTCTCATAGTTTGAGCTCAGCTTCCCAACCATCATGTCAGATATCATGCCAGCAAATTAAATGCTAGTTCAGCCAACTGTCTTATGTGTCTAAGAAACAGTTGCAAAATCGATTCAGGTCCAGCATACCTTTGACTTTCGTTCACTTGATTTTCATCGCTTTACTCTTTCATCCATTTTGCCCACATGCTTTTCTCTTTCATCTGATTTCATCCAATCTTCTAAAACTTTTTGATGTCCTTATGTTTATTTTTCTTTTATTTTTGTTTATTTAGGTTTTGCATGTGTTATATACAGGTAGTTAGTTATTTATGGTTTTTGCCAGTCCAAATAAATATGCAATCTAAACAACATTCATCCATTTGATATTCATCCATTTTTAACTCTCAGATATCTTCTGGTCCCTAACCAGATGAAATTGCAAGGTGTTGCTGTACTTGGAAAGGCAAGGTATGGTCACAGGAGCTAGCTAGTGGGCAAAATTTATAGCTGGCTTTTCCCCTGGTTTAAGTAAATCAAGCTGCAGAGTTCTGGATCAGTGTATTTTCAAGGCTCACCCTGGAAGACAAAAATGTTTCTCCAGAGCACATTGATGACACTACCAAACTGCCTAAAAATGTTATGTGTATCTTTATTCTGAATCTACAGTGCAATCTCCTTATAAGGAAGGCTGTCCCTAGGAAAGGGTAGGGTTAGCTGCCTGTGGAACTTCCCACTACTCAGCCGGGTAGGATACATAGAACAACGTCAGCAATGAATACTGGTGGTTTATGTGTCATTGTACAGGAGACAGGACCAATTCCACACTATAGATCACAATAAATGTTCCAATTGACCTAGTTAGCGAGAAGAACGATGAAGCAATGCCTTACTCCATTAATGGGTTAATAATTTTAGCATGCTATTCTTCTTCCTCTTTTTTCTTTTTTTGAAAAGGCTTATTTAAATGTTTATCAGTTGTGCAAAGTGGAGCAGCACTAGAGAGACACAAGGGAAAACCGATCATTGCCTATGCATGGCAGCGTTGTAGGAAGATTAAAATAACATTGAGTATATTCTGTAAATGAAGGAGAGAACTAAAAAAAAGCCTCCAGAGTCCATTATAAATTTTAATAATACATCAAGGTAATGTAACTGAATAACCGATCTCTAAGGGAAGAAACACAACATTTGGCTAATATTACAATTTAAATTATGAAAACAAAAAGAGCTTTTAGTTAATCTTGTCTTTCTGTTTTTATTCTTCAGGCTCTTTTTAATATATTTTTTTTTATTTTTCCCTGAATCCAAAACACCATGTAAACAAATAAAAGTATGGGAGAAAAATAAACAGTTTGGCATCTCAGTAGATTAATTAATGCGCTTCAGCCTTGGCACCAGTAGGCGAAAATTATGTGCATAAATAATATCACTAATTAAAAAGATGCAGATTAACATGCAAATAATGTTAATGAGGCTCTGCAATTCCAGAGTGGATTCGCATAACATCAACAATTTAATGGGTTGGAAGGCTTGTGTTTGCATTACATTAATAAATTTCAAAGACCTTGCATAAAAAAGTTCTTTCGAAGCCTCTGTATCCCACTTGTGAGTTGTAAATTCTGTGGGCAGTTTCAAGCACTCATCGGCAGATGCCCAAGTCATTATCTCAAAGGCTGCTGAGAAGGTGCCATGCGCCAGTGTAGCCAGCTGTTGGGAACTGGGCAGTGGGCACGAGGCTCTGCCAATTATTCATATTATTTGGGGAGTCTTGATATTTATTTAAAATGATTAATATTTTGTGCTCTGCATCTTGATCAGAAGGGAAATCATTTTTTAAGCAAGGAAAGTTGTTCTTTTTTTTGTTCTTTTTTTTTCAAAATATCTTCTTTGCCTTTGATGTGTCATAGATGGTTGAATGCATAATAGAATTGATTAAGCAGACATAATTTCTAACCATGGGCAAAACAATATAACATGTCTTTCATGATGTAATGTAACGTTGAGATGAAATATGGCTGCATTAAAAATCCAAATGAGCCATAATAACCCAGATTTACTTTTCAAAATGTGGAAAAAAACAAAAACAAAAAGAGTATTCTGCTTTAAAAAAAAAAAAATGGGGAAAAATTCTCAGAGGACAAAGAGCAAAGGTTAGAGAAAATCAGAGCAAACTTTTTTGAAATGCAATTAAGGGCCCAATCCTACCCAATTTTCCAGCACCAGTGCAGCCACAATGCAGCCCCAAAGTAAGGGAACAAATGTTCCCATACCTTAAGGAGGCCTCTGGGACTGCCTGCCCACCACGGCTTACTTACTGGCACGGCTGCACCGGCATTGGAAAATAGGATAGGAATGGGCACTCTCCCTCTCTCGCTCTTTCTGCCATTTTTTTGCCATCTTCTTGAATGCCTGAGTATTACTGTATGAAATATGATGTGAATACAATAGAGGGCTGGAGTGCTTTACCCCAACCCATCCCCATGCTATAATGTGCATGCGCACTCAGGCAGCAGGTGTGTCCTGCTCTCTTCCTTCATAGGAAGAGGGAGGCTGGTGCACCACTTTTGCACAGCACAGCAGAGCCCTCCCCTCTTGGTCTGCCCCAATGGCAACCTGGCACTCCATGCAGGGGGAAGTACTAGGCAAAGCAGCCTCCTTCTGCATGTTCAGAGGGAGGCCCATTTCTCTGATTGACTGGGGATTCACAGCCCAGTCCTTAGCTTCCCGGCGCCCACTGGAACAGCGGCACCAGAGTGGATACTGCTGTATCCAGTGGGCACCAGGAAGCAGTTAGAGGTCCCCGCAGGGAAAGGGGACTTTTGTCACTTTCCCCTGGGGAAAGCCTCAAGGGCCACAGTGGAGCTTCTCAGGTCTGTGCCAGCCATTTTACTAGCACAGACCTGAGAGACTCTGTGTTGGGCCAGACAGCCAGACATGGAGTCAGTATATGGCAGAGCAGAGCCACACCAGTCCTGCCTTCCTCCTGCCCTGGTTCTTTCCCTTTCCCGCCCTCCCCTGCCCTCGTTTAGCCCTCCAGAGGCCCCTCCGCCACCTGGCACTTGAACTTACCCCTGGTGGAAGTGCATCTTCCTCCTGCTAGCACTGTTCCTGGCGCCTGACTGGCATGGGCGCAGTGCTGGTGCTCCTTACTCACCGGGTGCTGTAACCTTGCTTTATGGCACCCAGCACTGGTGCTAAGGCTTGGCCTAGTTCAGGATGGATTGGGCCCTTAGTTTGTCTGAAGTGCCCCCACACAGAATGAACAGAATTAACAAGAAAGTGAGGAAAGAGAGTTCCACATGTGTGAGTACACATTTGTTGTTGTTGTTGCATGGAGCCAGTTTGAGATGGAAAGTATTGTGCAGACTGGCTGCACTGTAGTCAGGCTTGAGGAAGAAAGTCCTTGGTTTGAACCTTAAGGGGTGGTCCATACAAGATTCCCAATCAATCCCATGAAAATATGGATGTGCACTTTTATACGAAACACACATCCTGGCAGAGACAGCCCATTCAAAGCACCCCTGTGCCCATGCCGCCAAACCGATTTAGTTGAGCAGATCCAGTTTTATGTGCCAACTGCAGCTTAGGTCCTCACATTATGAGAGGCATATAAATGTGGGTGTTTTAAATTGTATATAATTCGCCTTTGATTATTTTCCAGGAATGTCTTTGTATTCTTTGTTCAGATCCCGGCAACTACCCCTGCTCTGGAAGCAGAAAGGGGCATTTCATTTTCTTCCACACGGAATGTGCCCACGCTGCCCATATTGGTAGTCTTTTCTCCAATACAGGACAGAATCCTGTCCATTCTGTTCATTCTGTCCATTCAGGGAGGTGTTTCTTAGCTTTTCTTGTCTGATCTCGGAAGCTAAGCAGGGTCAGGCCTGGTTAGTACTTGGATGGGAGACCACTTGGGAATACTGAAGGTTGCCAACCATGTAACCACAGCCAGGTTGTGCTCTCCTGTGTGTTGCTTTTTGCATCAGTTGGGAAGCATCTTAAAACTGCTGGAAAGTTCTGTTCTGGAAGTGCTGTGCACCAATAGGATTGGGCCAATATGCACATGCCTGATCTCGTCTGATCTCGGAAGCTAAGCAGGGTCAGGTCTGGTTAGTACTTGGATGGGAGTCCGCTTGGGAATACCAGGTGCTGTAGGCTTATACCATAGTCTGAAGGTTGCCAACCATTTTCTCTTAGCTTTGAAAGCCTCCAGCCATGGTAACTGCCCTCATCTCCAGAGGAATTGCCTTCTCTGCCCACCAAGCGGAACTTTTTTGGATTGTTTAAGTTTGCGCAAGTCTGAGGGGTCAAAGGGGCATGGTGGCTTGCTCCAGAGGGGATGGCATCTGGCGCAAATCACCCATGCCAGGTGCCACCCCTCCTGCCTCCGATATGCCTCCCTACTCCCACCCCAGTATGCCCCTGCCACCAATTCACACTGGGCATTCCTCTTCCTGCCATAGTGCATTGTGCCTCCACAGTTTCTCTGGCAGCAGTCTGGAAGCACATGGCTCTGCATGCTTCTGGAGCACTGTTTACAAAGACTGGAAAATGTGTTCGACTGCCAGAATTCTAGTTCTGGTGGTGAACGGCTGTTAGAATTGGGTCATAAGGATAGGTAATTTCCCTTCTCTCCAAACTCCTAACAACTCTTTCTTGCTTCTAAAATCTTCACCGGCAGTGCCTGTTTTAAACCTCCCACATAACCTGTGCTTCTGCAAACAGAACATTGTACGTTCACTGCCACTAAACTCTAAGCAACTGTGAAATTGCTCTACTGATTGATATCAGTAGATATTAATGATATCTTCCAGTAAAACCAATACAGGGTGCAATCCTAACCCACTTTCTAGCACTGGCATAAGGGCAATGCAGCTCTGAGGGAAAGGAACATTTCCTTACTTGGAGGAGGGCTCCGTGAATGCCATCCAAATGCAGGATAAAGCACATGTCCCATTGGCACAGTTATGCCAGTGCTGGAAAGTTCGGTAGGATTTGGGCCACAGTGGGCAGTTGGTATCAATGGAGGATTCACTCCAGGACCCCTGCAGATACAAAAATTCGCAGATGCTGGAATTTGCTGAGGGGCCAGTGTGGCACCACAATTCCTCACATTAGGCCTGTGCTGGGCCCTCTGGAGGCCATGCTGAGCTCGTGGCCCACCCCATGGGCCTTTACCAGCTCAGAACACTTCCCACATGTGAATCGAAGTTATGTCCACAAACCAGAAGTGGCTTCTGGGTTCATTGTAGAGGTATTCTGAGGCTGAGTGGGCCATGGGTCTCCTATACATCAGAACACCTCCCTGATATGACTGGAAGTTGCTTCCAGTCACATCCTGAAGGCCCTCTGAG
Organism: Tiliqua scincoides; assembly: GCF_035046505.1. Lineage (NCBI taxonomy): Eukaryota > Metazoa > Chordata > Lepidosauria > Squamata > Scincidae > Tiliqua > Tiliqua scincoides. Next base: position 98,776,406 of record NC_089824.1, on the reverse strand, counting down.
GTGCAGACAGAGTATCCATGGTGGAATCCATGGATGCCAAGCCCACAGATACTGAGGGCCAGCTATATTCTTTTTGGAAAACTCTGGTTAGAAGTTCATTGAAGTTGCTCATTTTGCTACCCAGTAGATAGCCCCACAGTAACAGCCACTCACTACATTCTGGTCTTTCTGTTACTAAGTATAAACTCTCCCAGTTTGGTTTTAATTCTGGGCTGGACAAACCCAGACCCAAGATAGATAGCTTGTTTACTCATGTAGTGGTAGATAGATGTACACACACACACACGTGTGTGTGTGTGTGTGTGTGTGTGTGTGTGTGTGTGTGTGTGTGTGTGTAAGCACTGCTGCCAACACATGGTCAAGGCACACCACCACTAATCACCTAGGTGATACTATATAAGGCTACAATTCTGTGTGTACTTACCTGCGAGTAAGTACCATTGTATTCAATGTAAGTAGAAATGCATAGGATTCTGCTGTGAAGATTAAAGTGAAGACTCTCTGGTGCATTTCCTATCCTAAAGATTGCCTTTAGGGCTTTTATACCTTGTGTTGTACCCAGTTACAGAATAACAATAACTGTACCCAGGTATACAGATCTGCGTAGGTACAATGTAACTTGTGAGCAGCCATTTTGTTTCTTCTCATTTCTCCTAATTGTTGTGTAGGTCATCACCTGATCCATTAGAACTGGATAATTTAGTGTGAATTATTGGGATGTTAGAAGTCATAGAAATGGAAAGCATTTCACTAAATTAAACATGTAACTCACATCCTTTACTCAGTGTTCTATAGCTGGGGTGAGGGTTCTTATGTGCACATGAAGGCCTACAGGGACGTCCCTGTTAATTGCAAGGAAAAATTGAGTTTGCATCTGCAAAGACATGCAGGTATGGAGCAACTTCATCACTGAAATTAATGGGGAAACCCCTGTGAGTGACCCACAGGGTCTGCTCTGTTCTGAATTCTGTTCATCCTGTGTGGGGGCACTTCAGACAAACTAAGGGCCCAATCAATCCTGAACTAGGCCAGCACAGGTTTATCTGTATACTGAAGACAAACATGATGAAGCTAGATGGGGATAAAAGCCTGTCCAGTGTAGAAAGTTCATATACATCACAGTACACTGGGATCTCTGGATTTGGGAGTTTGTTTCTTTGTTTGTTTTCCCTTTTAAATTATCAGTGGTTTCACTTTTCAGAAAAAGTATAGTTCGGCATAGGTGTCCTCTATGTGACGTAGCTCCACAACATACAATTTTTTTGTCTCCAGAAGCTCCAAGTTTCTTTTTATCTTCCAGCTTTCCACTTCCTGAAGAAAACACATTGTACTGTGTAGGCCATGGACGTTGTCAATAAAGGCTTACCTTAGAAACATTTATCCTCTATTTTATGTATAGTCATATAACATCCCAAAAAAATATTTCTACAATTGTACGACTGACCATTTGCCTTGTAAAACTGACCAGCTGCATCTTCAGCCTATTTAGTGATTCTGTGGATCTGAAATACAGGCAAGAAAAATGCTTTATGAATGTAATATATGTGCCTAGGTTCTTCAAGAATTGAAATTGGAAGCCTTCTGCTCTGCAAACCGTTACCCCTTGTAGTAAGCCAAATATATAAACTAAAGGAAGATGAAGTCATTTATCCTCCTGGGTTCCAGTGTGGCTCCAGTCTACGCCTTCCCACCCTGCAGCAGCTCATTGGATTGACTGAGACGCTACCACCCAACCAGACTGCCAAATCATGTGGGGAAGAGACTGTGCATGAATATCCCTTCCTCAGCTGGACCCTCCTGTGTTACATTCATGGAACCCCAGTTCACATTGTCTAGCTCTGCCCCAAGTGCTCCATTCCAACAACAGTTCAGTTCATAAGAACATAAGAACATAAGAACAGCCCCGCTGGATCAGGCCAAAGGCCCATCTAGTCCAGCTTCCTGTATCTCACAGCGGCCCACCAAATGCCCCAGGGAGCACACCAGATAACAAGAGACCTCATCCTGGTGCCCTCCCCTACATCTGGCATTCTGACTTAACCCATTCCTAAAATCAGGAGGTTGCGCATACTCATCATGGCTTGTACCCCATAATGGATTTTTCCTCCAGAAACTCATCCAATCCCCTTTTAAAGGCGTCTAGGCTAGACGCCAGCACCACATCCTGTGGCAAGGAGTTCCACAGACCGACCACGCGCTGAGTAAAGAAATATTTTCTTTTGTCTGTCCTAACCCGCCCAACACTCAATTTTAGTGGATGTCCCCTGGTTCTGGTATTATGTGAGAGTGTAAAGAGCATCTCCCTATCCACTCTGTCCATCCCCTGCATAATTTTGTATGTCTCAATCATGTCCCCCCTCAAGCGTCTCTTTTCTAGGCTGAAGAGGCCCAAACGCCGTAGCCTTTCCTCATAAGGAAGGTGCCCCAGCCCCGTAATCATCTTAGTCGCTCTCTTTTGCACCTTTTCCATTTCCACTATGTCTTTTTTGAGATGCGGCGACCAGAACTGGACACAATACTCCAGGTGTGGCCTTACCATCGATTTGTACAACAGCATTATAATACTAGCCATTTTGTTCTCAATACCCTTCCTAATGATCCCAAGCATAGAATTGGCCTTCTTCACTGCCGCCGCACATTGGGTCGACACTTTCATCGACCTGTCCACCACCACCCCAAGATCTCTCTCCTGATCTGTCACAGACAGCTCAGAATCCATCAGCCTATATCTAAAGTTTTGATTTTTTGCCCCAATGTGCATGACTTTACACTTACTGACATTGAAGCACGTCTGCCATTTTGCTGCCCATTCTGCCAGTCTGGAGAGATCCTTCTGGAGCTCCTCACAATCACTTCTGGTCTTTACCACTCGGAAAAGTTTGGTGTCGTCTGCAAACTTAGCCACTTCACTGCTCAACCCTGTCTCCAGGTCATTTATGAAGAGGTTGAAAAGCACCGGTCCCAGGACAGATCCTTGGGGCACACCGCTTTTCACCTCTCTCCATTGTGAAAATTGCCCATTGACACCCACTCTCTGCTTCCTGGCCTCCAACCAGTTCTCAATCCACGAGAGGACCTGTCCTCTAATTCCCTGACTGTGGAGTTTTTTCAGTAGCCTTTGGTGAGGGACCGTGTCAAACGCCTTCTGAAAGTCCAGATATATAATGTCCACGGGTTCTCCCGCATCCACATGCCTGTTGACCTTTTCAAAGAATTCTATAAGGTTCGTGAGGCAAGACTTACCCTTACAGAAGCCATGCTGACTCTCCCTCAGCAAGGCCTGTTCGTCTATGTGTTTTGAGATCCTATCTTTGATGAGGCATTCCACCATCTTACCCGGTATGGATGTTAGGCTGACCGGCCTATAGTTTCCCGGGTCCCCCCTCTTTCCCTTTTTAAAAATAGGCATGACATTTGCTATCCTCCAATCTTCTGGCACCGTGGCCGTTTTGAGGGACAAGTTGCATACCTTAGTCAAGAGATCTGCAACTTCATTCTTCAATTCCTTAATAACCCTTGGGTGGATGCCATCAGGGCCCGGTGACTTATTGATCTTTAATTTATCAATGAGGTCTGAAACATCTTCTCTTTTAACCTCTATCTGACTTAACTCCTCGGTCAGGAGGGGCCGTTCGGGCAGCGGTATCTGCCCGAGGTCTTCTGCCGTGAAGACAGATGCAAAGAACTCATTTAATTTCTCTGCCATCTCTAAGTCTCCTTTTATCTCCCCTTTCCCTCCCTCACCATCCAGAGGGCCAACCGCTTCTCTGGCGGGTTTCCTGCTTCTAACATATTTGAAGAAGCTTTTATTGTTCCCCAATAATTTCAGCACAGTATAGACTCAGCTGCTTGTAGCCCAGGGTTGATGTATCTTCAGTGGTCAATGAAAATACTTCCTCCCACTTTAAACAAGAAGCCCTTTTTGGCTGATTTCAGGTGCTTGTAATTACTCCTTGTGACAAAAATACGCTGATGAATGAGAGGTACAATCTCCCTCACAACCCATTGTAGTCTTTCTAGGCCTAGTCCTGCATTATACCTATTCCAAGAGAGTCACAAATTTATCTTTCCCTTATGCTGGTTCATTTGAACAATTGGGTGCTTTATCACACTCTCCCATCGAGCGCTGTAGATAAGGTAATGGGGAAGATGCGTATCTCTCCTCAAACAGGATTGAACTATCACCTAAAATAGCTTTGACCCTGCCATTAAGTTGTCCCACTTGAAAAATTTGTAAATAGCACCACTCATTCTTTTCCACTTTCTTGTTTCCATGACTGAGTAGTTTGAATATTTTTGGTTTTAGAAGACATTGGATAAAGGTTTGCTAAGAAAGGGAGATTCAGCGAGTTTCACTGACTCTCCATATAACAAGCCTAGGGTTGATGGTGCCCTATGTGTGAAGTGCAGCACCCAGAAATTGGTGAAGGTGATGTGATGACATCACTGCCAAGTGCTTCCAGGATTCCCGATTTGGGCTGCTGAGACCCAGGAGTGGGCAAGAGGGCCCACACTGAGAAACTCCGTTTGCCTCTTCAGCTTCATGAGTGTTGGTGGCAGAACAAGGTGCTGGCTGAAGCAGCAGGTTCTCTGCTTACCACCCTAGTGCAGGACCCCATCACACACAGGGTCTGATTCCGTGAAATTGGCTCAGTTGCCCTAAGGTTTGACCTGAAATCAGATACAGGAAGTTCCCTGGCACATTCGATTTTACTTAAAATACGAGTTCTTCAAAGGAAGGAGCCAGCCCTTTTGGTCACCTGACAATTGCTGAATGAAAGCCCAATCCTGAGCTGCCCAGTGCTTGGGCTGCAGCGGCCCTGAAAATGACAGCTGCTGCATCAAGCATTCAGTTCACCCCAGGCATCCACCACCTCCTCAGGAGAAGGGGACTTTTGTCCCCTTCCCCCAGATAAAGCGAGTAGTCCTGCAAGGGGGTTGCTTGATTCTACGATGACCCAAGGGACAGCCCAACACGGAGACTCAGGATCTGGTGGAGTGAAGCTCCACCAGTTCTGCCTCCTTTCCACCTGGAATGCCTCCTTTCTTCCCTCTCCCTGCTCTCCTTCCACTGCCCCAGAAATGCCTCCTCCCCAACTCCCCCATGCCCCCACCTACCTCTTTGCTGCCCAGCAGCCCATGCGACCACAGAACAGCGGAGCTCCAGTGCTCCACCGGCGCTAGCCCAGCTCTGGCCAGTGCAGGGCAAGCACCAAGCATGAGGGCCCACAAACCTGACTTATGGCAAGTTTTCAACAGTGCACATTGGTGGTGAGCCGGCACGCAATCTTTAGGATTGGTCCCTGAGAGATTTGTAGAACCTTTGTTTGGCCATCCACACTGGTGGTGCCCAAGTTCAATGGATAGCAAGTAAATGCTTTCCTCTTATGACAAGCTACCATGCTGATGCAGTGCGCGATATAAGTAAGGCTGACTTACAGGGTTATTATTATTATTATTATTATTATTATTATTATTATTATTATTATTATTATTAACAGTATTTATATACCGCTTTTCAACTAAAAGTTCACAAAGTGGTTTACAGAGAAAAATCAAATAACTAAATGGCTCCCTGTCCCAAAAGGGCTCACAATCTAAAAAGATGCCAAGGAATACCAGCAGACAGCCACTAGAACAGACAGTGCTGGGGTGAGGTGGGCCAGTTACTCTTCCCCTGCTAAAAAAAGGAGCACCCACTTGAAAAAGTGCCTCTTACCCAATTAGCAGGGTTCCTGGTGTTTTTCATTTGGATCACTCTGAATCCACTCTACAGTACCAGATCTAGGAATTATTAAGGACAGGGCTATGTTCCCATACACAGTGAAAAGCAATGTACCCTGAAGAAAGATTTGTAAACCTCTGTATGGTTTAGTATGGAGACATTTGAAGTTGTATTCAATTTTAAAAGCTTCTTACCCAGAGGAACTAGGCTTTCTTCGGCTCCAAGGCTGGCACTATTTCTTGTCAGCATGTTTGGAGAAGGAAAATATAGAATTAGCTTTCTACAGTAGTGGTGCCCAAACTTGCCACTACTGCACAATGGAAAAGCAGTCCCCATTCAGACCTCATCTTTCTGTTTCACCCGGATGCCATGTGAAGTCCTCCTCAGTCAGCAGACAGGGACTCTCTGGGCACTTGCCTCTGCTGCCTGGTGTCTCAGAAGACCGTGTGACAAAATGTCTGGGCAGACACAACTGCCTAGAGCATCCCTGTCCCCCCGATCAAGGAGGACTTTGCACGGCACTGGGATGGAACGGAAAGGTCAGCTCACCAGGCGGACAGATGTGTCTGAACCCCATATCTGGCCCCTGGGTGGGGGTTCAGGCAGCCCTGATCTATAGTGTTGCCTCACAGGACAATGCTAGGCACATTTATTCAGACATCAGTGCCGCTATGTTCAACAAGCCTTACTCTCAGGACAGTGTGGATAGGATTGCAACCTTAATGATCAAAGACCTCCTTCTGGAACAATGTCTTTTCAGGACACTGCAATGGCAGCTGCACAATTTATGACCCATCAAAGGAAATGTAGCTCACTAACCATGTTATGGTCTGTCCGGCACTAGACAACCCACCTATTTTTTTGCATTCCATGACAAACAGCAAAACCAAACGGAATAGGCCACTGTACAGGCTTGGTGGGCTGCATTTTGCCTATTGGGTCACAAATAGTATAGAACATGCCTGAGCTGGCACCCAATCTCAACCATTTTACTTGAGAGTTCTGGTGAGCCAAACTGAGGGGAAAGGGGAAGGTGTTGCTTAATAGAAGTATTGCAGCCCAATCCAATCTACCACCCCTACGCACACACTGATGTAGCTGTGCCACCAGACTGTGCACTGCATCCTGTGTGGGAGGGGGGGTAGTCTCAGAGGTCTCATTTGTTCCCTTGCCCAGGGATAAGCTTTCACTGCCCTGATGGGTGTACTCAGACATGCACCAGTATTTTTGCAGGTGCAACTCTGAGTGGATCAGGGAAGGCAAAACAAGGGCAGGAAGGGGGATAGCAGATCAGTGGAACAGCTGCCACTGACAGAACTGTCCTTAAGGGTTTCACCTTGCTTTCAAGCTTTCAGCTTTCACCTTGCTCTGTAGCTGATGCTCTGGCATGGAATCTTCCATGTCAAGGTGTTGCAAGGAGAGCGTTGCTGAGTGGAGCATTGCTGAGGGATGGCCGCCCAGAACTGTAACAAGGGCAGAGCCTGAGGGGCACCTGCCCCGGGCACTCCACCAAGGGGGGACGCAAGACTAGCCCCAGGCTCCTCCCTAGTTATGGAGGATGCTACAGCTGCTTATCATGCCCCATTTCATCCCCTCTGGAGGCTGCCCTCTGGAAGCTATGAGACACAACCAGTGTGTAGGGGGACGCCTGCTGAGGTGGGGACCCTCATGAAAATATTTTGCATTTCGCCCTGCAGCTCCTAAGGCCAGCTCTGGCCACTAACACTGCCCCCTTCCTGCCCACCCCCTCTCTGCTCCAGCCTTTGCCCTGTTCCTTTCCCCATTCCCCCCACCATGCCAACTTATGCCCCACCTCTCCCCATGCCCCACACCCATGCCAACTTATGCCCCACCTCTCCCCATGCCCCACACCCATGCCAACTTATTGGCTCTGGGGCTATTCTAGAGGCTGCTAGCACATGGCTGCTCACCGCTTCTGGTGGTGGGCTAGCTATACATAATGGTGGGTCTTGTTTTGCAAACTGCACTGCTGAAACACGAGTTCTGGTGGTGCAGCAGCTCAATCAGTTTGGGTTCTTAGTTCTTCAACACCCAAATGTTGTGGTCTCTGTGTTCAACAACCAATGCCGTCATTTAGCAAATGCCTTTTAATCTTTGTGCTGCACAAAGCAGAAAATGTCTTTAGTGAGAACATAACCTGCTCCAAGATTTATTGCTGTTTTGCAAAAAAAAAATTTAATGGATCCCTTGTTTCCTTACTGCAGAGTGCCGCTGTTTAATCTGTGTGTTTTTTTCTGAGAAAAATGCCTGTTAGAGGGTTTAGACATGGTACTTCAACTAAAATCTTCCTGGGACATGCCGAGTGTATTATGTTTGGCTTCCACTGAACAACTGCTGTTAGATTCAAGAGAAAGAAAGCACAATGACCTCTTCAGCTGGACACTCCAGCAGCTGGCCAATAACTTAACTAGGAGTTTTGCTTTACGCTTCCCCATATTATCCGGGGAATCGGATAGACAACATATAAAAATATGACAGGAAGATGATGAATGATCAGCCGCTAGTCTCATTTCAGCCATACAAATAAAACATCATGCTTGTGTGTTTTGATAGCACATTTAAAAGACAGAAATTAGCAGATGTTGATTGCATTCCACGCTGGGCAACATACCAAAACTCACCAAGGAACATTTAAGAGATTGTAAAGAGACTTTATCATGTCATGCCTATAGAATTGGACGTGGAGTAGCAAAAACATTGAGGAGACAGTTTGGTCCTTGTCTGCATTTGGTCTTAAAGTTTCGCTCTGGTACATTAAAGCAGCCCAATTTTTCCACAGTCCAAACTGAGTGGCAAGGCTTTTCCTTATTGTTGTCTCACTGACAAACCATTGAGTGGTGACAGTTTCTTCTTAAAAGTTTGAGATAATTGTAGAGGGAAATCGTATTTCTGGGAATATGTTTGTATAGGCTTCTTTCTTTCATCCATTTTGTTTTCTGTTTATTTTGCGGATATTTTTCCGTAGTGCTGTGCTTACTTTTGGTTGCCATCTACTGTCTTTACATTTTCTCTGCATATGGCTATCGAACCCCATCATTCTGGTAAGTGTTAACAGTCCAATCCAGTCCGCCAAATGGCAGCAAAGGTTGGGGAATGGCTGCCTCTGCTTCCCTGCACTATGCAGTGCCCCTCAGAAGTGATGAAATCTGAGAGGATTCCACCCCTCTTGCGGGTGCAGCCATGCCAAAAACAGGTGCACTGTATCCAGAGGGAGGGGCAGATCTGGAGGCTTCAGTAGGGAAAAGGGATTCAAATCCCCTTACCCCTACATAAGCCTTCTGCTCTGCCGGGGGGGTTCCTTGAACAGGTGCTTGCAATTTAGAAAAAGAAGGTGGGGAGGCTGAAGAAAAGGGGGATAGGTCCTGGCATGTGTCCTCACCACCAGATCCACCCCTTCGCAGTCTCCCTTCCCCATTCTTCCCCCCTCCACACCCAGTTTTTCCCCCTCTCTGCCCCTGTTCCACCCTCTCCCACCCCTTCCCCTGCCACCTTACCTTCCTTATTGGGCTTTACAACTGTCAGCATCTGCAGAACATCTATTCTGCTGCTGCCCAGCCCAGTTAGAATTGGACGGCTAGTTTTGTAAGAACAAAAGAACAGCCCCACTGGATCAGGCCATAGGCCCATCTAGTCCAGCTTCCTGTCTCTCACAGCAGCCCCACCAAATGCCCCAGGGAGCACACCAGATGACAAGAGACCTTATCCTGGTGCCCTCCCTTGCATCTGGCATTCGGACATAGCCCATTTCTAAAAATCATGACAGGTCCTCTCAAGGTCCTCCCCACTTTTTATATATCAAGGTTTTGGCTTATGCTGAACTTCCATTGCATGTAATTGTCACGTTATTCAAGGGTCTCCTTTATAAATATTCTAAATAATTATCATCATAATATAGCAAAATTGAGACATAAGGAACAATTTTTCCTTATTACCAATACAACAGAATTACCAATTACCAATACAACAGTTCCATCTGGAAAACAAATCCAAAGAATTCAGAACTCGAGGGTAAAATTGAGATAAGGGGAATTTTGAAAGCATCTGCCACTTGCAGTGGCCCAGAATTTTTTTTTTTTACATCAGACTAAAGAACACCATCCATTGCAGTTCTCTAGTACAAACCTATTGAATTCTTCTTCATTGATTTCAATAAGGATGTGTGCAGAAGCACTTCCCAGGGGATGGTATCCAAAAATTTTAAAGCACATGTGCTGTGAGCTTTTTAAACTTTCCTATCCATAAACCACCAAACTACCAATTTTTGGAAGTTTCATTATAAACCACACGTGATCTTGTATGCTCATTTTTACTTACAAATTCATATATGTTCTGAGTCAGAAAATAATAATAATTACAAGTCCTGAGGTTAGCCCATTGAGTTTGCTTCTGGTTTCATTAACAAGTGATGGGCTCTGACAGTAAAGAATTCTTCTGCTGCAATGGCCCCATCTGTATAAACACTGTATTCCCTTGATTCATTTAAATGCAGATCTAGAAATGTAGTCCAATTCATTTAGGCAATCACAAGTAATGTATGCGCAAAGTTTGCAGTATAAAGGTAGTCATATTGTCCTTACAGTATTGCAGTAGCATTATAGATATTCTGGCACTTGAAGAGTTGTCAAAGTAGTTTACACTTAACTTTTAAGCCCTTTCACAGAACCTCTTTCTCTGAAATTAGTTTGCAATATGTTCTGCTAGTGGGCAGCCCAATCCTGTGCACAGTGGCTGGATGCTATGGTGGTGGGGGGGCAATGGTAGGCCACTTGGCCACTAATGCCAACTATTTTGCTGGTGTAAGCCCAATTTGAGTTAGGGAAAGATCTGGTTAAGGAAAGTGGAATAGGATCCAGCACGTATGACTGCTGCTGAGATACCTATGCCCCCTCCCCTAGTTTTGCCTACTCTCTGCACTGAACCTCCCCAAACAGCCCATAAACTCCCACTCCCTGTCATCTCACCTTCATCGGTGGAGTGCACAGGAGGTTCTGGCGCATGCAAAGAGCCTCCTGCCATTTCTGCTATCAACTCCATAGCATGCAACAGTGGCACAGCATTTGGACCATCATAAGGTGACTTATGGCAGTGGATCTAGCGACCCATTGCCATATGTTCCCTATAGCACTGGGTCAACAATGAGCATGAAAATGCTACCTTCAATACCAGTAAACATATTAGCACCATAAACATGGCACTGAGTCCAAGTGCTTTTTGTGAATGCATTCAGCCTCTGCGAAAAGCAAACACCTAACCTGTTGGCAGTGTCTCATTGCTCTGCAGAGGTTAGCATGCACTACAAGCAGGGGCAGATCCAAGGGGGGGCATGGGTGTGTGGCCCCCAAAACTGTTGCGCCAGTGAGGAAGGGTGCCTGGCAGGATGGGGAGCAAAGCTGGGAGATAGAGGAATGCCCAGTGAGCAGGACATCAGCAGCAAGATTGCAGCTGGCTGATGCTCTTGTTAGCCCAAGGTCTTGTAAGACCTCAGGCGGGCCATATGGGAGGAGGGGGGGCTTCCCAACCTGGTGAACAGGCTCATAAGGAGCTGGGTTGCCGAGGAGGGAGGTTGCTTCTTTGGAAGTTCCAAGGAGGCAACCTGTGGAGGCCTGCCCACTGCCCCTCCTCAGCCTGCATCCCCCCAAACACAAACACTGGATCCGCCCCTGACTGCAAGTCACTCATGCCAGGTACCACAGCCTCCCACCTCTGACATGCCTTCCCTGATCTGCCCTGCTCCTCCCACCCCCACCCCCAACCCCATTCCACCCATCCTGCAGACTTACCAGTGTCATTAGGGTACATTTCTCCATTACTGCGCACAAAGTCATCCCCGCCATCTGCACTGGTTACCTGGGAGTGTGCAGCGAATCTGGTTTCCGATGTTGTAAAGTGCATAGGCTAGTTCCAGCAGCAATACAGCTGCATCAGATTGGGCTGCCAGTGTTACAGCTTTTCTGCATTATAACCACTTCAGAATTCTGACGGGGGATCATATGCTTAACGACTCCTCCAGAAGAAATAACTGTCCTTAATACACATTCACAACTGGTGTAGGATGTAGGTGCAATGCACAGAGATTTTTCTTTTTTGACCATGGAAATAGCTGTAGCGATATCCTGTAGCTAGCTTTTCTGACACAACACCACACACTCAAGTAGATCAGCCATATGAAAACTTATTTGCACTTTTAAGCCCCTCCTTCCGCACATCATTACAGCTCTCTTTTGTAATGCCAGTACTGTCACTACCTTGCAACGTACATTAACAGATCTGAAGCCAGGCCATTCTAGATCCTACAGGGGGACCATCTGGCAAGTGTCTGCAACAAGAGAGCCGGAGCAAGCCATCAGAACTTCCAACACTGGAGAACTGAGTTCCTGTATCCTGTCTGGTTCAGCTTCTCTCTGAATCAGTGCCACAAAGTGAGCTCTTGGAGAAGCAGAAACTAGAGTGGTCCGACACCAAGGAGGAGAATGTTTGCTTTCCCAGCAAGTCTCTCTGAGGGCCAGAGGCCAGTAGCATAGCTAGAGGAGGGCCAAAATGGTAAGTACCACAGGCACTGCAATTCACCGTGTAACCTGCCCCTTCTGGGCATTGAAGGCAACGCATATCAGATGCTGTTTGGTTTGGTGAACTCCTTCAAGTTGCCATCACTGCCCAGAATGGCTCTGATGGCAAGTGGGAGGGGCCACTTACATGGTGTGTGGTTGTGCCTTTAGTACTTACTGTCTCCCCACTAGGCTACTGTCAGAGGCCTCTAGGCTCAAAATTCAGCTGTATACCTGAAGCATGTTTAGAGTATGTCTTCAGCCCCCCTCTGAATGTTAGGGTACTTCACAGAGACAGAAATACTGGGCTGCTTTGGGCAATACCATTGACTGACCTCACCCGCCACACAATTAATTGATTAAGAATTGAACGTTCCACTCCAGTGGGCTACTCGGCTTCATTCTGCACATGCACATGGGAGGTGGGCCGTCAAAACTTGCCCAATTCACACAGTTTAAAATGCTAGTAGCAATTAAACCATGTGAGTATGGGTAGTGCAGGTTGGAGCTGCACACTAGGTTGTAGGAATGTGTGTTACCTTATTATAAATTGCAAGATGAGTGGGGTGATGGGGTAGCATTACCCAAACACCCCATAGCTTTGAGTTGACCATCTTGAAGAACAATATGATAAACGTTAAGTTTTTTTAATTTATTTTTCTGCTTTAAAGTAGCTGGCATATAAAGTGGTTGGCATATAAAAACAACCAGTTTCTTTTACATATTTTATTTTAATTTCTTCAGTGTGGTCCATCATTTTAAAATTGCTTGTCAGTTTATGACGGACTTTAATTGGTAGGGGTGTTAGTATTGCCAGAAGATTACAAGGAGTTGGAGTATATTGAAAATACTTTTGAATTCTAAATATGACCCACACATCCCCCACAAAATCTCATACGTATGCATGATCAGCGACTGGTTTTACTACTTCACACTGTCATATTTTTTTTATTATTATGGAAGTTAGATCCAGTGACACAACTGCTCCACTTTCTCACACCTGACAATATCAAAATCATAATTGTTTTTTTTTAAATTAAAAAAAGAAAAAAAAGATAAAACAACTTACTCGACAAGTGATACATAATGTCGCCTACCTATTACGAAGACGGACTATTCTCTGTGACCAAAGAGAATAACCTGATTTGAACTAAAGGAACGGAATAGAACTGTTAAATAACCCTTTTGCATTTTAAGCAACATTTAATTAGAAACACACTTTTAACCATCCAAAGGATAAAAAAAAAATTCTACGAGATTAAATTATGAGTGTCAATTATCATAAAATTCATCATTGTAATTCTTATTAAAACTCAGTGTTTAGATAGGTAAAGATTTCATAATGTGGCAATTTGCATAAGGAGCCCTGAGATGGCTTATTATTTCGATCCTACGCAATTACAATTCCAGCTCCATACATCAGAGCTCTTAGCAATGTACAATCACGGTGCTAATTAATAAGCCATTTACTGACTGGAGCTAGTTATGGTGGTCCTGCAGCTGACCTCACGGAAGATGAGCCATCTCTGAAGTGGCTGTGTGTAACTACAAACATAATGATGTGCCAGGAGGGAATCATTAAAAATAATTTACACAAGCCTTCATTTACAAGATCTTTTGATAGCGCGCTTCCCCGGTGTTTAGATCTGCAGTGCAACCCCTACCATTTGGAAAGTGCCAGGCGGGAGAGTGAAGGAGGATACCTAAGTGGTTAATTAAGAGCCATTCGGTCTCCACAAGAGCCTCCTGAAAAATCCCTCTGATGTCGGCTGTGTCAAATGTCTCTCGCAGGCAAAACCACAAGAGGTAGCTGCCATAGCAGGCTAATTACTGGGGACTAGGAGCAGCTGAGAATGGCCTGTCATCCAGCCCTTGCTGTGAGCTTCCCCCAGCTATGGTTTGAGCAAAGCAATCTCTCCGCTGCTCCGCCGGACTGGGAAGCCTGCCGCAGAAATCAGATAACTTAATATTCAAGATTGTGACTCTCAGTCAATCAGGAAAAAATATAATAACAATAATAATAGTAATGTCCCATTGCAAAGCACAGGGGGGTTGATATTTTTCTTTCACCCAGTATTTGGCAGCTCCCATTTTTAATGGCTGTTTCAGTTCTTGTATACAGTTATGGTTGGTTTAAAAAAAAATTAGAAATGATTTTAGGCAAAGAGCAAACTGTGTTGTAAAACATCAAAAATTTCAAAATATGACTGCACACTGCTGAAATTCATTCATTTGGATCTATCTATCTATCTATCTATCTATCTATCTATCTATCTATCTATCTATCTATCTATCTATCTATCTATCTATCTGCTCATGAAGATCTCTCATGCTTGTTTCAGAAAGGAACTCACTGTTTTTGCAATTCAAAATTAAGCCATCCAAACTCCACAGTTTCTGGGACAACTCATGTTCCTGTGATGAGAATCAGAATATTACAAGCTTTTGTCCAGATGGTGCAAGCATAGATTACACACTCAAGCAGCAGCGGACCTCCCCAGCTCTGCCCAGGGCAAAGGTTTGCAATGGTGCCCCCCACCCACAGGCTACCACGACCACCCCGCACAGAAATCTACCCCCCCCTACTCACCTGAGGCTCACAGAGCCTCACGCGACCACCACCTGCATCAGAGAAACCGCTGTGGGGTTCCCTGATGCTTTAAACTCTGCTTCCAGAAAACCGGAAGCACAGTTTCTGCCCCCTTTGGGGGACCTCAGAGAGGCTTCCATGGGGTCCTAGCACCTCGTGCCTGGGCCTTTTGCCCTACCAGAACTTATGGTAGGTCCACAACTGTACTCAAGACAGTTTCCTGATTTTCCCAATATTGATCGGATACACTGGCATTCCTGAGGGGGCAAATGCAAAGTTTTTCAGGCACCTGAACACCAGTTCAGTGAAGCAGCTTCTCCCCCTCGCCATCAGAGTCATTCGGAGCACGGAGAGCAAGGTTTTGGTCCGAATGGCTCTGCAGGTGAGGGGGAGGGGCCTCTTTACACTGATGTTTAGGCATCTGTAAAACTTAGCATTTTGCTCCCCCACCCCCGAAATGCTAGTATCAGATATGTAGCAAGTATGTAACTTCGAAGACAGTTCAACCGCTTCATGAATCTGTGCTATTTATACAAATTGTTGCCCTGTACTAACGTACAGTTATTGACACATTATATTTAATGTGCATATAGCAGGCCACAAAGTCTGTATCTTACCTTTGAAGAATCCAATGCACTTGCAACAATTGCAGGTCATTCATTCAAGAAAATGTGTAAAGTGTGAATGGCCTTTTAATCTTTCACAATTAGTTAAAATTGCAGGACATAATAAAATGGCAACAGATTTGATTTATTTCCAGAGTTAAGAAAAAAGAACTGCATATTGAAAAATGCCAATATGGTTTACGACAAGTTCTGTCATTGCTATTAGGTGTCAAGATCAGGTTAGAGCTCTGGGTTTGTCATCCAAATCTAGACCTGGAGAATGTGTCCTATGTCTTTAGAATTCATCTCTGGAGCCCATAGTTTGAGGTACAAAAGCTGGCATCTCAAGTTCAGTAAACTGAAAGTACCATTTTGCTGACTGGGCGAAGGCAGAAGGCCACGCTTCTGATATTTATAGCAAGCCTGGCCCCTCCAGAAACATCACACTACTTGACAACTGTGTGGGCTGCCCAACTGTATTCTCTGAGACAGGAGCCCTCTTACCCCTTCACACCTTCTAAATCATTGACTCAACCCACAGAAGGGGAGAGGGATTGCACCTGTTGTCCTCCCCTTGACCTCTGCACACCCTTTGCCCCATCCATGATTTCTGTGGATTTGACCAAAGGGCCAAAAGGGACCCCAATGAGTGTCCAGCTGTAGGGATTCCCTCAAGTGGAGATAAAATCCCAGGTAAGCTGAGTCCCAATGTCAGATGATGAGTTTGCTGGTTCAAGCTATAGGATCCCTGACACTATGACATTCAAAATCAATTGGAAACCATCTGAAACCAAAGCAGCAGCAGTTCCACCAAAGAAATGTATGGATTTCTCTCAATGTGAACCTTATGGACACATTTCTCAAAACTTGCACACTCCAAATCAATCAAATACCAAAGGAGACAACCCAAGGAACCACACCATGGGGCCATGTTCCTGAAATGCTGGTGCATGTTTCTCATTTGACTGTTATGGAGCAGTAGTTATACTCTGAAATCAGAAATTATTTGAAAGATACTCAAGCAGTGCCCATTAAAAATGTTTATGAACTTATTTTTGTGGCAAAGTAAATGATTACCCAGCTAGTGAATTATTCATACAATTATTTTGAAGCTTGCTGAATAAATTGTACCACAAGTTTTATTCAGCTGAATCCCGAGATAAATTGGACTGTATCTGATACACTTATGGTCAAAGCATAAAGTCAAAAATTGGCTTTATCTGAGCTATTTTTAAAAAGGATCAGAAATATATTTGATGACTCAGCAACATGATAATTGTCTGAAAGCAATCCACGGGCTTGGTGCTTTCCCTTCCAAAGATGGAGTTAAGCTGTCCATGCGCATGACCCTTTAAGAATTAGGATTACAGTAGTCCCTCCTTTTCTGTGGGCTTGGCATCTGCAGATTTGAATGCCCGCAGATGCTGAGGACATCGCAGATTATGTTCTTATGCTGAGCCCACAGCTGGAGGGCTGTGACCAGAAGTGTGACCAGATGTGGCATCCAGGAGACAACACCTCCAGGATGCCACTTCCAGACATGTCTGGGAGGTCCTTCAGCTGTGTGTCCAGCATCTACAGATGCTGTCTGCTGCACCTCACCAGGGAGGCTGTGCACAACCTCCGGAGGCCAGGGTGTGGCCCCCAGGTAAGGAATTGCAGCACTGTGCAGTTCCCCACCCCACCCGATTTAATTATCTGAGGAATTTGGTACCTGAAGGGGGTCCTGGAATGAATCCCCCATGGATACTGTGGGCCACTAGATGGAAATGCAATCACACTTTAAGAAGGTATTTACACTTGACAACTTGTGTCAGAAGGTGGAGTGTGTAGTAGTCAGGGGACAGGCCTACCTGATCACCATTCTAGATTTTAAAGAATGCTTTTGGGCTGCTGGGATTCCCATAATAGCCAATGGGAATCTTCCAGGGGTCCTCCAGGATGCCATGGAATGACCCCCTACTGATTGCTGAGGAGAGAGGAAAAAATGCTCCAAGCACATTGTCCTCCCTCCCCTCTACAATGGCCAATACTTCCGTGATAGCAATCATGATAATTGGGGGCATTGCAGGGCAGTAATGCGGCTGGGGTAAGAACTGTCCCTGCTTGTAAAGAGTCTGCCATCCAGCCAAACCTCAGGTAAACCAGGGGAAGGGAAGGGTTATTTGAGCTAGAGGTGGATGGGAGAAGTTGGCAGAGAGGAAAATAACATAGGTAAGGCTGGGCTGGGTGGAGAGAATGGGAAGCAGTGGGACAGGAAGAGGAAAATGGGATGGGCAGGCAAGAGAGGCAAATAGGTTAGGGTAGAGAAGGGGAGGAGAAAAATAGCATTCAGAAGAACAAATAGGGGATGAAGGTAAATGGG
Source organism: Tiliqua scincoides (assembly GCF_035046505.1). Lineage (NCBI taxonomy): Eukaryota > Metazoa > Chordata > Lepidosauria > Squamata > Scincidae > Tiliqua > Tiliqua scincoides. The sequence continues at coordinate 98,758,555 of NC_089824.1, read as the reverse complement.
GTGGGTGGAGGGTCCTTGTCCCAATGCTGTCGATTACAAGAAAAACTATGGGCGCAATCCTGCCCTTCATTTGGGCTGACGCAAGTCCTTTGTGCTGGCCCAGGAGGGTCGCAAACATGCTATAAAGCACATTTGTGCCTCCTTGGGAGTAAGCCGCAGCACATGGAGGCAGGGAGGAGGCAGGAGGGAGGTGGGGGAGGGCAGGTGGCGGGCAGCCCCAAGAACAGGCGGGTGGGGAGCGGGAGGTGGGGCTGAGATCCAGCACTTATGCTGGATCCCAACTCCGTTCCTGGGGAGTTCAGAGCTGCTTCAAGCCACTCTGCTCTCCTCACCTCAGGAGGTGGCACAAGTCCAAGGAGACGCATAGGGGCCAGGGTGCTTTACCCAGAGGTCAGGGGAAAAGTTTCCCTTGCCTCTGGCAGAGCCGCTTTGGGCCCCTATCCTGCGCTGGATACAGTGCAAGCCTCTTGGCTTGCCTGTTCCAACATAGGGTAGGATTGTGCCCTAAGTCCATCAAGGCTAATGATCTCATATGTAGATTTTTCTCTAGAATGAGGTAGGGGTGTGGGGAGGACCAGTGTGTGTGTATGAATAGGGGAAGATGGTTGTACCATAAGCTGATTATATGGATTGCATGTTTGAAAAATGTAAATGGATGGATGTGCATTATACAGAAATTTAGAAAGGGTACCAAGAATGAGTTGGTAAGAGAAAGCACCCATGGAAATGTTTGTGGGCCTGGTCCTTCCAGCAGCACTCAGTTGACCACCAATAGTATTGGTGAGCCAATGTGCCCTCCAGAGGCATTCTGAGGGCTGGGGAAGCTGCCTGTGGCCTCCCTGGCCCTCTGAAAGCCTTCTAAGGCCTTCTGAAATCTTAAAATCATCACTTGCAGTAGCTTTTGGCCTCCCCAGCTTTCAGGACATCTGGGGGGAGGCAGTGGGCATTGGGGGTGGCACCTCCAGGTGGGGTGGCAGCACCGCTGGAGGTGTGCCCCCATGCAGCACAGGAATGAGGAATGCCTTTGACTTTTAACACAGCATCCCCATGGGGTAGGTCAGTAGGGTTGTCACCAAGTTGCTAATGGTATTGCTTTCAGATTAGCATGTGGGGGAGTGAATGAAGAAGCAATCTTAAATTAGTGCGGGGGGGAACTGAATTAGAAGGATAAGTGGATGGAATTATTTTTCAAATAAGTTATGAAGTGATTTATATCAGTGATCTCATAAAACATTTTAAGGATAGCGAATCCCTCGTCTGTTTCAAACAGGATTTTTTTGGGTACAGAATATTGAAAATGGTTTGAGAAAAGCGTCATGGCCCATAGAGTATGCACATTCATTCTGTTATGAAGGTCTGGTATAGTGCAGTAGTTAAGAGAATTATGAAACACCTCTAGAAGAGATCCATTCCTATTGCTCAAAGGACTAGCTACATCAATGATATACCAAATCACTCGAACTGGAACTCAATCTCACCCAACAGACTGAGATAGCTGGAGGTCTCTGATTCCTCAACTGATTCCTCAACTTCTTGCTGCTCCACTACTTCCACCTCCACCGCTTGCCACTACTTGCTACAGGACAAACCTTCTAGTACAGAACCCTGTCCAATGCCGTCTGGTACTACTCTAATTTCAGGCAATTTTAGACTACTTGATATTAAACTAGAAACAGATGCTTCTGTTTTTGAGTGTTTCTCTTCATCACTATATCTTGTGTTCATTCAGTGCAGTGGGATCACTAGGGGGATGCAAGAGGTGCTAACCAAACTGGGACAGTTGCGGACCTACCACTAGGTCCGATGGGGCAAAAGCCCCAGGCACAAGGCACCAGGACCTTGCAGAAGCCTCTCTGAGGCTCCCGTTGGGGGCGAAAACTATGCTTCCAGTTTCCAGAAGCACAGTTTAAAGCATCAGGGGACCTCACAGAGGTTTTTCCGACATGCTTCTGGGTCGCGCGAGGCTCCATGAGCCTCAGATGAGTAGGAGGGGTGAATTTCTGCACAGAGGGGGCGGCGGTAGCCCACGGGGGGTGCCATTGCGGACCTTTGCCCTAGGCAGGGGGCTGGGGAGGTCCACTGCTGCACCGGGTGACACCACTGGGGGAGGTGACACCAAAATGACCCAGTGTGTCATGAGTCAATTTTTGGTGGGTCACAAATTTATCTGGAAGCCTCAAGACATGCTGAAGCATTACCCAGTCACCACGACCCACAAACTGGGTCATGGAACTAAAATTATTGGGAAGCAAAAAGGTGAACAATCTTGAAAGCAAGAATGTAGTTTTTAAAGGATGGGAAACAAAGGTTTGGGTCCCAAAAACTGAGAGCCTGTCACAGATGGAGCGTTACTCATCAGCCATAGTTCAGTTTGAGGAGGAAGAAACTTTTGAAATGAGTTCTGCTGATGTATTTCCTGGCTTCAAGAGACTTGGGGAGGCCTGAGGCTCTTTGCATCTGCTTTGGAGGGCAAACAGGCTAATAGTCGCATTATGTTTGCCATATGCTCATAGCAGGTTTTCTAGTCATGCTACCTAGCATAGTGTTTGGTTTTTTTTGTTTGGGTTTTAAAAATAATAATAATGCAGCATGTTCCCAATGAAATTTAAAGTGGAGCTGTAGAATCCATAAATAATAAAATATCATGTTGGCATCCTTTAGTCTCGGAATAAAATAAAAGATGTATAATAAAATACATCTTTCATAAAACAGGAAGTGAGTCTTACTTTTTGTGTGACATACCATGCAAACTTCTGAAATGTGAGGTTCATTACTCTGAAATAGTCAAAATTTTGGAATTGCTTTCCAACTTCTTTTGACCATTTCATGGTTTTCTTTTTTTATTAATCTATTCTTTGTCCGCACACAGATCATCCCGGCTTAGCCAGAGTCATTGTTGTGCTTGTATACACACAGACCTTTTTCCCAGTGATGCCTCTGTTCCCATAGATATTGCAGGACTTTGAAACACTACAACCACCACCTGCAAACCCTGTTTGATTGAAGAGGCAAAAATAATACTTGGTATTTAGAACATATTTTTAAATGTTCACAGTACTTCATATACAGTACTTCACTTGTGGCAATACTTACAACAACTTGTCAGGTAAACCCCTTGTTATGCTCATAGAACAAATGAAGCTCAGCAAAAATGGTTAGCCCATGGCCACCTAGGCTGTAATTCTATGAATACTTAACTGGGTATAACTTTCATTCATTCATTCATTCATTCATTCAAAAGTGTTAAATACCAGTTTTCTGATGCTCACAGTGGTGTAAAACAATGGGACTTACTTCTGAATAGATACACATAGGATTGTATTCCTAGTGAATTTTTGAGTGATTTGATTTGAATCAGGAATTCGGTGATGCACAACACATTATGCCTTATGTGACATTTTGAGGCATTTTTTGAGGTTTTTCTTCATGCAAATATCTCAAGGACTGGGAACAAAATTTTTAATAAGACTACTAATAATATTATTGCATTTTCAGTGTTCAAATCACTTAGTTTTGTGATTCCCTCATCTTACAACAGCCCGGTAAGTCTTCCTCCCAACTTCCTTACCCTCCTTTCTCCCCTTCTCCAGTCAATTCTAAGGCAAGAACTCCCTTGGGCTCTTCCTTCTGCCCTACCTCATCCAAAGAAAAAAATCAGATTGCCCATCTTTCATCTAATGATAACACAGGCCTACAAAATTGAGGGTCAGAAAAGTTTTTCCCAAACTTTATGGTGGTTTGATATGAATTTGGGGTGCCGATTCAAAAAATGATATAGGTATAGTATAGCCTCAAAGATATAGTATAGCCTCATTAGTTAATGGTTCAAGCAGCTGCTTGAACCATTCACTGAAGAGGCTATGCCGTTTCTCCAAAACTAGACATGATAGGGCAAAACAGATGCCATTTTTCGAATCGGCACCCCAAATATACCCAGGAATTGGTATAACGTTTAAGGAAGCAAAATGTGTGTTGGTCTGTGTAATTTGTTCCTTCAGAGATGGAATTTCATCCCTACCCTTCATCCAAGGAACACACAACAGCCCATGGTTTGTCATGCCCGTTTCATCCTCACAAACACACTGTGAAACATGTTCGCTTAAAAAAGAGTGACTAGCCAAAAGTTACGTAATGAACAGATGTGTGATTTTTCAGTGATGATAATTTTTTTTTAACGCTTTTAGGCTTCTCATTTTCATAAAAAACAAAACAAAACCCCCGAGATCCATGAAAAAATAAAACCATTTTCTAACACCTAACACCTAACACCTAATTGATTGCGTAATGATTGTGGCTGCATCTGTTGACACGATACCACCTACATCACCTACATCACCTACCTAGTACCTAGTACACCTACATCACCTACCTAGTACACTTTTAAAGTGATTATAATTTACAAATTTATAAAAAGTACCCTTGAAATACTCGTAAAAACACAGAAAACCGACTTCTGCTTTTTTCCTTGGGAAGAAAACAAAATCTGTGAAAAAAGTGTTTAAGTTTTTTTTACAGCTGCTAATGAACTAATGAACTAATGAACTAAGCCAGAACTGAAACTTGGTTTGGGGTCAGCTCCGCAGGTAGGAAATTGTGGCTGCAAGTGGTCTGTGCAAGGATGAGCGATCCATGCCCCTCCAGCATTCATCGCTACCTTCCCCACTTAATAATTAACTTTCTTCCTGGTCCTATCTATCCCACCGTAATTGACCATATCTGGCCAAACCCTATGCTTTTGCACATTTGACCAGAGTATCAACACTTAGGGAATCCACTCACAGAAGGGTGCTAAGTTCCTAACCAGCTGTCCCAAAGAAAAGATCAAATTTGTTCTCTGATCCAAGTCATTCTTTCCCAAATAGATAACAAAAACCCAGGCCGGGGTGTTCTATTGAATGATTTATCAAACACTTGGTAACAACTGGTTCTATAACACCCCTCTTAGCCAACCAAGACACCTGAGCTACATCTCCTAACCCAGTGGTTCCTAAACATTTTGGCGTCATGACCCCCTCATTCTCCATGGTGGGTTGTGACATGATGCTTCCTGTAGCCATGATGTGTTATTAGGAGCCCCTGGAGACTGTTTCCAGGTCATGCCAGGCTAACAACCCATTCTGCAAAGTGGAAGTTGCTTCTGGTCATTTCCATGGGGCATTCTGGGGTGAGTTTCACGGAGGCCAATGGGGTGAGTTTCAGGCGCAACACAGAAGCACCCTTTGGGGGTTCTCAATAAGTCACTGAGGCACTACAGGGAGCACTGCACTGTGGCCTCGTGCACCACCAGCCCACCAGCACCATCCAACTGAAACCTGCCAAGGAAAAATGATGTCACAAAAACAGTCCAACCTCCATTCAAAGTTAAATCCCAAAAGAAATGCTGCCAAAGCTTAAACACCATTCTGTTCCCTCCTTCTGGGCAAGCACAAAAATAACACCAAGCATTACCCTCCAACTGTGGCAAACTACCCACCCTCACTGGCAAATATAGCACTTGAAGATGGCTGGTTTCCATCAGTCAGTTATACATCTCCAACATTAAAACCCACTTCCAATGCAGCAGTTGCCCCACCAATGCAGAAAAATAGATCCAATAATCTTTGGGTGATGAGCCCTGAGATCAAATTCTCCAACAGTCCAAAATTAGAAAAATTTCAAAGGGGGCCCCTCCAAATGATAAAAAAGAGACCTATCAACCAACTGGTACCCCTCCAGGTACATCTATGGGACATGACCCCTTGCCCTACAAAGATGGACCCACTGCCCATGACCCAACAGGCCCATCTTCAAGCATCGCCACCAAAGCTCTACGCACCCAGCACCTAATAGAGGTTGTCATGCTGCAAAGCCAAACAAGAGGTGTTCTCTTGCTCTTACAGAGGAACTCACTGGGCCAAAAGCCCACCACCCCCACCCCCCGAAAAAAAACCCACTACCAGGGCAGCTACGCTGAAAAGTTTGATTTCATGTTTAGATGGATAGCAGCCCAATCCTGAGCTGCCCGGGGCACGTGGCTGCAGCGGTGCCGAGAACGGCTCCCGCCGCATCCTGCGCAACTTGGTGTGCTGCAGGCAGTGCCTCAGGAGAAGACTTTTGTCCCCTCCCCAGAACGCCTCCTCCCCGCCCCCTCCCTGCACCAGCTTACCATGCAGTGGCTCGGTGGTCCATAAGACCGCCGAGCAGCAAAGGACAGGCATCCACCTGGCGGTAAGCCTCGCAGACGTGCCTTATGGAAAGCTGGAGCGCCAAGCTCAGGATTCCAAGCAGGTCAGGCAAACTGTTCAGTAAGTGAGGCGAGATGGAGTAGCGTCTATCTGGTAATGAGAAGTACCCCTAGCCCAGCCTTCCAGTATCTTCCTTATCCTAAAATCATTGGTTCAATCAGGAAAACCCAAGGCCTTAGTGTAAGTGCTGCCAAATAATCTGCCAGAGTGCTTAATGCTTATGGTGCAAATTCCTTAAGGTGCACCATAAAACTCATGGTATTTCTCAAATATCACCTAAACCAAGCTGAACATGAAAAGCAGGACATTCTTGGACTTACTTCATATACGTGGCTCTTATTCTGGTTGCGAAGGATGCCTACCCCAAGACTCCAAAGCCACCGAGGCATTACTTCCTGGCCCGGATGTACAAGTTGTATCAATTCCCTAAAATGCTCCTCCTGAAAACGGCTTGGTTGGTTGTCACACCAAAAACACATTGCTGCAATCCTGAATTTGTTCTACCAAATGTGGACAACAAGCACAATAAGAAATAATTCTAGAAACACGAGATCCCCTGTGAGGCCCAAATGAACTCATTTGATGGGCAGTGTTATGTATGCAAGTTATGCAGGATCGAAATCCTGCATAATGGATTGGCCCAGTCTTATGGCTGGCCAATGGCGTGGTGGATCGAAATCCTACCGAAATCCGATTGGCCCTGTAGTTAGTATTTCAACAGCACCAATCATGGGGGATCTGGGCGGAGCAAAAGAGTATAAATGCCAGGGGTGTTTGCCTTGTGTTCTCATTGACAGGTTCTGTTCTGAAAATAAAATAAACGTGTTGAGCTGTTATCTCTATGCCTTCCTTTATTCGCATGGACCCACCATATAGCAGGCAGCACACCAGCATCTGCTCAAGTACACCCTAAAGCCTGTTCTAGCCACTGTACCAGAATGAACCTGGAGGTCTGCCTCCAGGAGCTGCTTGGTATACCAAGAGGAGACACTGTTAAAATTCTGCAAAAATTCCAAGCACACCCACAGATCACTGTGCATGCCTTCAGTCACACACAAGTGAGTGATGATATGGTGACCTCAGCCCACCATAGTACCACAAAGGAGCCTCAAAAACACCTTACCAGGGTCACATCCTGCATGCAAAGTTAAAGTGCCCCACAAGCACCTGCAACTCCTGCAGAGTCAGCTTCTTGGCACCCAGGCAACCCCCCAGTCTGAGGACTAATGCAGACAACAAGTCTACTGGCATCTGGCTATATCCTGCCACAGTATTAAGCTTAGCACCCAAGAACTTCAGACAAGAAACTGGATCCTGTTTTGGCATGGGCCTGTGGGACTGTCTGGGCCCGTGCAACCCCACAGATAACCTGTAAGGGCCAAAAAAAAAAAAACCATTCACACCCTGTCCTCCCAAGCCTGCATAGCCACTAGGTTGCTTACTGGAAAAGGTCTTGCCTGAATGTAGACCCTAGAAAGTGGGAAGGAACCAGGTTCCTCAGTTATGTGATGCCCTTGAACAGAGGTGTCTCCATAAGCTATGGATCATGTGCTTTAACCTTTTTAAGAGCAGCAACCCAAGTGGACAAAGACTGCATCAATTTATCCTTTGCTGGTTTTTGGAAGGGGCGACAACTCATGCTAACACCACCAGATGCTTCACACCATTGCCTTGCACATCACCAGCCCCCCCCCCCCCGAGTTGGAAATATCGCTACCTAGGTTTATTCATACCATTCCAGTCAAACAGTCAAGCCAATATTCTGGACTCAATAAACAGAGCTTGATGCACAATTAGCTACTATATTGGAGTTCATGTTTTGAAGATAGTGTGGACATGAGACTCAGGACCAAACCCTATCCAACTTTCCAGCACCAAAGTAAGCTACAGCGCAGCCCTTAGGAAAGGTGTGCACGGTGCCACCAAGATCCACCCCAACCCTCCACGGAAGCAACCCTGGCCCAGTCTGGTCCCTGCACCACCAACTAACCGGCAATGGCAGAATTCTGCAGGCCACAGTTGCACACACATAGCCTCCCAACCTTTGCAGTGGCAGCAGCTATCCAGAGCACCTGCTGCACTAGTGGCCCATGGGTTACAATGGTGGATCACAAGATCCACTATTGTATCCCATGAATCGGATTGAGTTGTTAGTTGCACTAGTGTCATTCTATATTTATGTGTGCATGACATGTTGACCTATCTACCTTGGAATATTGTAAAGGTGTGCATGTGATTTGGAAAGAATCACATCCTGCCTTGCTTCACAGCTACTTTGGATACAGCCCTCAGCTAACCAAGGGCCCTCTGAAGCCCTTGGAATCAAAGCAATGTTTTGGGTGGATGGCTATTTTCTTTAGCTCTTCTCCTCCTTTTCCTTCTTTGTCTGTCTCTCACTGCCTGGAGCCCACTCCCTTGTCCAGTTTTAGCTCAGGGAAAAAAAAATTATGCCTCTGCTATCAGGAATTTAAGAAACACTGTGTTATTCTATAGGAGGAAAAAAAAAGAGACAATGCATGCCATTATTTTTGCTTATCCACAGCAAGAAGAACTTAGAGAGTCAAACACACAATGAATGGCAATTTGCAGAGAGAAAAATTGGAAAGACGGTGTGTCCCATTGAATGAACAACTGAAAAACAACTCTTCTGGTAATTGCCCTGATTTGTCACCCCCTTATAAATCGCTATTGGAATAATGAGAATAACAATGGAACTGTCAACAATACAGCTTTTCCTGGCTTTCTTTAGGGACATCGTGTGCTTGTCTAGGGTGGGCGTACGATTTCATAGCTATGTTATGCATCGCCATTACTGACCACTTCCACGCCTGCTACCCCAAAGTGCTGTTTTTGGAGCATCTGAGAAGTCAAAGCAGCTGGGGCTTTTCTGTTTAGGAAAACGAGACAGTGGAAACAGTGTGGCATGACTGAAAGATATGACAGAAGGTATATAAAATTATGAATGGTGCAAAGAAAGGGAATTTTCATAATACAAGAACTCGGGGTCACCCATGAAGCTGATTGGCAATAGGCACAGGAACGATAAAAGAAATTATATGTCCATGCAATATTTAAATTTTGGGATGCACTGCCATAAGTTAGAATGATGTCACTAGCATTCGAATAAAAAGGTTTAGGCAAATTAATAGAGAACAAGTCTTTCAATTACTCTTAGCCATGATAGTTAAATGGAACCTTCATGTACAGGGGCAGTATATCTCTGGATATCAGATGATGAGGTTGAACAACAGGAGAAGAGCATCTCCCTTAATGTGATCTTCCAGAGCCATGTGGCTGGCCACTGTTGGAAGCAGACATGCTAGACTGAATGGACCTCAAGACTGAGCCAGGAAGGCACTTCTTATTTTCTTACTGACGATGGTAATCTTAACAGTTTAGAGCTAAAATGAAATGTCTGAGAATTTAGTATGTTAACATCTCTATTTCTTAAATAGTTCATAAATAGTTCTCAACAACTTATTTCTTAAAATAGTTGCCATCTGGTTTTAGTATCAACATGAAAATGTACAGGCTCTTGACCAGAGATCTTCATTGGCCAATGACTTCATTAGCCTCATGGGATATCCCTGCCCCGATGCATACCCTCAACCCCTGTGAGCGGCTCCCTTGTTTCGCAATTTGGATGTGACACACAAATATGTTCTTGGACTTTGAACTTTCTATCACTGTAAAAAAGAAAAGAAGATGTTGATTTTAGGATTAAAATAGTTTTTAACGTCCCCTTATGTAAGGTTCATAGATCCAATACCAGAACTAGTGTGAAGGTCAGAACAGTGTCCCTTTAACATTTTGTCATTATAACATACTTTATTAGGTGGATCCTAATGAAGTTACAAGACAGCAGCCTCACTCGTTTGGTTTCAAACCAGATTGCACAGATTACTTCTCCTCTTACCCCATTCTATGGACAGTATATCCCATTGGATGTACAGTCAGATTACAGTCAATGACAACCCTGGAAGAAAGCATACAATGATCTGAGGCCTAAAAGAAACCAAGCAGGAGGGAAAAAAAATCAGCATTTATCACCTGCCAAAACTTTGTTCATTCAAAAGATTATTCTGAAGGAATTCTTTCTTTCTACAAGCTCCCAACTTTTGCTAACATAATTTGGGCGCTAATGTTTGATGCAGCCCAAGCCAGCCTAGACAAACCTTGAAGGGGGGGGAAAAGTTTGACAGGAATTTATAAAGGCATACCTCAGTTCAGGCAACTATCATTCATAATACCATTAAATCTATTTCACTAAACAAAACATGCTTTTCTTTTTCAAGGTATTCTCTGTGAAGGGAAAAAAAAACATTATGTGAAAAAATAAAGTGTTATTGCAGAACCAGTTAAAATCTGGAGTGAAGGTTTGAATAAACAAATTAAATTGCAATGGAATATAGTATGCCTCAGAGCCATTTCTTGACAAAACAGTCATCTTATTTACACGCTTCACAATACCCCACCATGGATGTCGAAGGGGGAAAAAAATAAGGAGAAAAATAATTAGCATATTAATCTTTTTTATGCCGTCATCTTTCAGGTCCAGAAGACCATGGTGTAATTTAAATCTAAACGCTTTCCTGGCATTAGAATTCATTTTAGATGGGTCAATTGTTCCATAATAAAGGGATAGAAGGTGTACTTCATGCAAAAGATTTATGCTTGCCATTTGTTCATATTCATGTGCTACTGAATACCCTCAATTCAGATGGTGATGGCTGCTCATATCAGTCGAGCGCCAGCACCACAGATCACTAACCGGCAGCAATGAATTCCATTTGCAGGACAAAAAATACGGCGAAATTAACTCCAACAGTTTATTGATTTTTGCTTAACAGAAGCCAGTATAACAGCTCTATTGCCCTCATAATGATTAGTGACAAAAGTTTAATTAAGCAATTATGAAGCCAATAATAGAGTTGTCTGGCTTGCTTAGCTTTAGTCCGTTTAGGACTTATCTCCTGCCTGCACATCATAGCAGCTGGAATGTGCTTGAAGAGATTAATGCCGGGAGAACACAGATGCCTACTTTAATTCTGCTTCATGATGCTGTTTGAATGGAGTCGAGAACACAAGCTACCCTTTATCAAATTACAAGTCCGCTTTTCATGAATATGTAGTAAAAAAAAAATCTAGTTGTGGCTTCAAGGTGTAATTATAAAGACATACAACAAAAATGACACACAATTCTGTCTTAGTAATCCCTGCTATGAAATATGCATGATAATGTATTACTGAATAAAGACTTAACAATGTTATAAGAGGCTTTGGCATTGTACAGTTATCCAAACAATTGGCAGTCTTTTTCCGAATGTTATTGGAGATATTGTCTGACCTAACATCTTTGTTTTTTCTCTCTCGGCGTTGTCTTAAATATATTGTTTCAAGCTTACTCCCATTGTTATTTGTCCATAATGGAGTGAGAACCCATCTTATCGACCTGTGAGAATTCCCAATTTATTATGGGTGCTTAAATATGCTAATTCCCAAAAGGGTGCACGCGAGCGCCTTCCAGCGCATTCATCGGGCTCAAAAAATAAGCATGCTGCAAAGAAATAAATAAGGACGGAAACTTGGGTCGATGCAGCTCTTCTGCTTTTTAAATGGCATCCAGACAGAGGCTCTACTTGCGACTTCAAATGAATCTTGCCCTATATTCATAATTACACTCTGCCGTTACAGGAGGTGGCTGATAGTCTTAGAAGACAAGCAAAGCACTCTGAGACTTCTTAGGAGTTCGCAATGAACTCTGTTTTTGAAATAGTGCGTTGTTCCATATTGGTATTTGGGGGGGAAAAAAATCTATGGCACAAAGGAAGGTACACAATGGAGCTGAAATTATGATGCCCCCCCCCCATTCTCCAGAGAATCCCCCTCTGAGAATGTTGATGCTGGATATATTCCACGATGCTGAGTATTCCACGAGCCGTTGATGTCTATATTTGGTATCCTCTTACATTTGATTCCTGTATTTGATCTTTGACAGCATTTGATGGTCGGCAAGCAATAGTATTTAGTATTTGACTTATTTGATAGTTGACATAGAATAAGATTTAGTATTTGACAGTAATTGACAGGGAATGAGGTACGATGAGTGATGCCCTGCCAAAGCAACCAAGAGATGCTAACAGGTCTCAGGCACTCAGCAGTCAAACCAGGAGAGGTAAAATGCCGCCCTCCAAACGCAAATTCGAATTAGAAATTCAAAACTTCATATTTCCAAATCCAAATGGGAATTTTGAATATTTGTAAATTTTCATTTTAGCATGCCTAAACAGACAGCCACATCAAAAGACATCAGAGAAGCGATCTCTTCCATGTGGTTACATGGATAAAGCAAAGGATGACTTGCCAGCCCTGAAAAGACACTGGCACAGGTCATTGGTGTCAAGTTTCACTTTTCATCCCAAGCATTACATTTCGGAAGTTTTCTTCTCCTTTACAAGTAGGGCTGCTGGGGGTGCACCATTGCCATTCACTTGCTAAATGAAAACAGCTTGTAATTGCCACTGAGCAACTGTGTTTTCCACTGTGTCACACAGCACCTAGGAGAGTATCGGTGTAGTGATTCCTGCATATTTACACTGTTCACCTTGAATGGCCAACCTATAAATGAGCTTGAAGCTTCCATTGTTCATAAATTCAATGCAGGGGTCCGACCTGATTCACAGGGCAAGAATGGCTGCACACAGTTGAACTCCTCCAGCCTTGGGACTCGCCATGACGTGTGGGCGCCTTGACACATGCGATGTATATTCTCTACCACAAGCAATATAGGAGGAGAAGGAAAGTGGGGTGCCAGATATTCCTTGGAGTATTAGAACACAATCACTTCGTAGTTTCCTATTTGTAAACCAGAAAATCTTTGCCTTTTTTTCTTTGTTTTTCAAATGTGTGAATATTTGTACCAATTATCAAAGTTACAGAGGAGGGCTTTTCATGTCTATATAACCACAACTAGGGTATGCATTTGTAGAGAAGGTAATTTGTAGAGAAGATAATTCGGAATGGGTTCCCAAGAAAGCTTCACATTGTCAAGGGATAAATGCTCCTCACTGCAATCACAGCAGGGCACCATATCACAGAGGTTTAAGGTACATTCCACCAGGCAGGTTCATGTACATGACCCCCTGAAATGGAAGGGAGTCGAGCCTTCCCTTCGTTGCAATGGAGCACGTGCACAAGTCCTTCCCTGCGGCTTGCACCCTTAATCTACAATCATGTCCACCTTTTTCAATTGAAATGAGTTCTATACAAAATAGGCCAGAGCAATTGCCTTGCTTTTGTGATCGTTCATTTTTTTTTCTTTTCTGCTTTTAGAACAGGCAAGCCCAGCAGAGGCCTAAACACAGGGAGTATCTGTTTCTATTAGCTGTAGCCTCTAAATATATCTCTGCGTTGATAACACTCATCGTATGAATGCAAAAGGTAATTCTCATCATATTTTCAAACATTGGAGATACAGTACTTATCTAGTAGGCTGTGGAATGATACAATGCAGTGTTGCACTAGAAGAATAAGCATTTTTATTGTACTCAATTGATTGCAGTGTATTATCGAAATGTTTCCCAAAAGAACCACCTCCCGCACTTTGAAGAGACTATCTTTCTTAGAGGATAAAAGGGTTACTAAATCTTCATAAGCTGTCAATCCTGAGGGACTATTTTTTTCCCCAGGAAATAATGCCTCATTATTTTGAATTGTGATACAAAATAATTTAGAAAGAGGTGGGGGGGAGGAGGGAAGAGCACCAAAGACCAACGTCCAGTAAGGAAAGATTGAAAAGGCAGCTTGGCCGAGTAATTTTTATCCCCTCGAATAAAAACGCCAAGAATGGAGAGAATCTAACACATCATTAAACACAGTCTGTTTGCTTTTCTTACAGGCATCTGTTTTGATACCAAAAAAGGAGAGGGGAATGGGATTTTGTTCAATAATTTCCTCCCCCCCCATCTTAAATTCAGAATTTAGAACTGAATATGTCTTTTATATCTCTGCTATATGCAGAAAGGTATTTTAATGATCACCTTGGCTTTAAACGGCCAAAATCTAGTACCCCTCCCAGAAGAAGCTGGGTGTTCATTGTTTTGGTGCTGTGTTATCATTAATTGAATTAGCCTAGCAAGCAATTTGCCCATGCGGTACACTTGTAATACTCTCCACTGAATAAATTTTTAACCATTTGATAATTAGCTTTGCCATACCTGTGACAACAAGTAAATCGTAAAAGGGCAGAAACACTATCTTAATTATCCTTACTAAAGAGACAGAGCAATAATGTGCTTATTGGCAATGAAAGATGAAATAATGAAAGTAATTAAGTTCGAAAAGAATTCCCTCATGAATATTCCTTTGGATGATGACGTACAAGATGGGTGACTTGTTCAGTATTATTGGGCAGGATTTGAGGACGAAATCTGCAGGCGACCCTCAATGTGAAAGATGAGCCGTCCCTAATAACAAGATTATTAGAGTCAAAAGTGAAAACAAAAAAACCCCTTTGCCCACAGCAGACAAGGGCTGCTTTGTTTATATAACTGCTATCGGTGAAATCCCAAAGACCCACAAAGCCTAAGATTTGTGCCTAAATGTTGGGTACAAAATTCTTGCTCAAAACAATGCTCAGGGAAGTGAAACAACTGTGTCACTGATTCCTGTTGCTACATTTCGCCCTCGGTTTTGATAGGAACTGGTGTTGCTCTCTTTACACATTGCCATCCAAAGTCAGGTATCTCTGCCTCAGTCAATACAAAATTTATACAGCAGAATCAGTCTCATCAGTATAAATTCGGCTCAATATATTTTGCTCAATATATTAGACAAAAAAAAATTGTTCCAGGAACAAACCTACTGTCCATTGTTCTCATCAGCGGCAAGTTTGAACAACAAAAAAATTCATGGCCTGCTAATCTTTTTCTGCTGCTTGATGAATGTAAAAATAATATTTACTCTCCGCATATCCATTGCACATTACATTGCTGGGTGAATATAAAAAGAATGTGCCTCAGATCTGAAGACTAAATATTAGATACTACCTGGAATAATAAAGTAAGTATGATTGGCTTGAGAAGTGCCAATGAATATGAAATGAAAATTATACCGGCCTACTATGCCTGTTCGTTGTTGAGTTTGTTCTTCTTTCTCTATATTTATTATGGGAAGGGGGGGAGAGATAATAACAGTTGAAAAAATAGAACTGTTTCCTAATAGAATTCACATCTTATTATTGGTGCCGATATGCGCTTTGCCTTAACTCGCCATGATTACTTTTTTAGAAGCTTTTCACTTTTCCCCAGCTGATCCTCGTCTTGTTAGGCAGCCTTAATGACACTTCAGTCATTGCGGCTTTCAAGCGGAGGCCTTCCAGAGTGAACAGAGAGTTGACATTTCCTGACATTTTCTCAACTAATTACAGGACAAATAATTAAGCATGTTCTCGTATGTAACAAATGAAGGCAAAAGCCGTCTGTCAGCGATGGTGATTGATGACACTCTGGGAGACTTTATCTGATGGGCCCTGCCATGCGGTAGAGGGGGGAAAGCAAATTTATTAGAATGAACAATGCAAATTCCAAGTCATCTCATCCAGTTAGGCGCCAAAGCAATATCCATGTCAAGGTGAATGTGACAATGAAAGCAAAATATTTGCATTTTGTGGAACAGGTTGAAGGGAAAATCAGAGCGGGAAGATGACAGGCCTAATTATTTTGGCTCATACAGGCTAGGACAGCTGTTTCTGGTGTCCTGAACAAGGCTGTCACACAGGTAACTAAATAGGTCTGCATATAAGTCTGCATGCAACACTGTGCCGAGATGTCTACCACTAATGACCAACGCTAATGTTGCTGCCATCCCTGGAAAACAGTAAATGTGTCACAGTGCACCTTCTGCGTGGCAGTCAACATTTCGCGACATAATTACTTGTTAGCGAATTAATTCCTATCTGTCAGTATCTATGCCAGTGTCATTTTCAGACCATTACGAAATTATACCATCACTATAGCAACTGCAAGCATACTTAAAAGGGGGGGAAAACACACACACACATTTCAGAGATTCGGGAAAAAGTGCCTAGTTAGGCAGAAGACTAATAATGTAAAATTCAAATGGGGATGTTGCTGTCTGCCATCCTAATTTTCTTTATCTCGATTGTGCGTTTGATCAGTGATCATTAAACAATAATTTAAAATTTCCAATTTCAATCTCGTGATTAATATTTCATATAATTAAAAACCTCAGCCCACAACAGCATCTTTTTTCAGAGGGGAAAAAAGAAGGAATAATCAGAAAACGCAAACTCGGCACAGAATGCTGTCAATGCAATTAATTAGGGGCTAAAAAGTGACATGCTTAAAAAAATGAATTCTAATACCAGGGTTTATATGCAAATATGAATAACTGATAGCATCGGCCTCTTCTTTTCTCCCTGCCTCCTTTGTGGCGTATAAACAACAGTCATCTGAAAATTCTATATCCTGACACATTTCAGGGGTCTTTTTTTCTTTCATGGTTGTCCATTTGCAGTCCGTTTACCCCAAAGAATCGGAGACCTTCCTCATCATTTCCACTGTTGCTTAGCATTCCGAGATGCCATCACTTAGACCTCAGACCTAAACATTTTTACCGAGAAGGGCAACTCTGGGTATCATAAAGAAATATGAGTCAAGTTGACGTTTCTTGCACTTCTTGAATACCATCAGAAGTGGGGACATGTGTACCATGGTGTGGTGGTTAATTTTGAAGTACAAGGACTTGCCATGACACCCTCTGAACCATGTACATCTCCCAATAGAGAGAAGCGTGAGTTCCAGACATGTCAGGGCATCAACATAACATTTAATTTTAACATTTAACAACTCTTAACATTTCAGTAATTTCATCAGTAGATTAATCAACAACTACTTCAGGGCCCAAGCCTTTCCAATTTCCCAGTGCCGGTGCAGCCGTGCCAATGAGGTATGTGCTGCATCCTGTGGTGGCAAGTCAGACACAGAGGCCTTCTCAAGGTATAGGAACATTTGTTTCCTTATCTCGAGGCTGCATTGTGGCTGCACTGGTGCTGGAAAGTAGGATTGGGCCCTAAGTTGATTAAGGGCGCAATCCTAACCCCTCATGTCAGTACTTTCCAGCACTGGCATAGCAGTACCAATGGGATATGTGCTGCATCCTGCAGTTGGGAAATTCCTCAAATTTCTCCTCAAATTAAGGGAATGTTTGTTCCCTTACCTTGGAGCTTCATTACCCGTATGTCAGTGCTGGAAAGCACTGACATAAGAGGTTAGGATTGCGCCCTAAGTGGCAGAGACCAATTTTAATTAGTGGGCCTGCCAGTATGAATGGAGTTGAATTCAATAAATGAGGGTAAATTTTTACATGGTGGGGTTTCATACTGCTTGTCAGATTATTTTGCTTCTAGACTAGTGGTTCCCATCCTGGGGTATGTGTACCCTCAGGGGTACTTGCCGGGACTTTTAAGGGTACTTGATAAAGAATTGAATAATGGCGGGAAAAGACAGGTCTGTATTTGAATGCCTTTCAGAGCTGGCAAGGCCAGAAGGGAGGCAGCTAGCTGGCTGCAAAAGCACCACCAACTACTAATTTTTGTTGACTAAATGGTGTAATATCAGATATGGATCAGTAGTTGAAAACATATAAATCTGAAATAACAGCAGCTATATTAATTACAAACACTTTCCTAATATGAGGGGTACAATTTATGGAGATGGGCTGCCAAGGGGTACGCAAGTGAAATAACATTGGGAACCACTGTTCTACAACCATTATCGTAACAGGAGATGGAAAGGAAAACTTGAAACATGGACTTCTAACGATAAATGGTATGTTTTGCTTATGAAATTGTAAATTATCCTACTTTTCCTTTGCTATCTTCCAAAGGCATCTATGCTTCAACTTGGGTAGTATGAATATTTATTTACATCTAACCAATTAATGGACTAAAGGGGAGGTGATGACTAAAAAATTTTTAATTGGTTGATAGGCATTTTTTTTATTCCAGGCAGATGAACATGTCTCCATCAATGTTAGAGAATATAAAGAATATGTGGCTATCTGTCAGACCCAAGTCAGTGGACCTCACTACGAACATTTATTTCATATAGTAGGTAGTACATATAGCAAGTTTAGTATAAGCTGACAATCAGCATAGTTCAGTTCCTGCCAACTCCTTTTCAGTAATGTAAGTTTACACATGCTACACAAGTGACAAGAGCCATGTATTTTACATATATCAACAACAAGAATGCATACCTAAATTTCTCCTTAAGGCTTGTGCATGGAAATTGCAATCCTATGCCTGAGCTGTACAACTAAGGGTGCAATCCTAACCCTATGTCAGTGCTTTCCAGCACTGACTTAAGGGCAAAACAACTCTGAGGAAAGGGAACAAGCATTCCTTTACTTTGAGGAGGCCTCCGTGAGTGACACCCAACTGCAGGATGCAGCACATGTCCCATTGGCCAGTGGTGGAAAGTACTGACATCAGGGGTTAGGATTGCGCCAGGTGGGTCACATGATTAAATTTTCCTCCATACAACAAATCCTTTCCACACATAAAACTCATTGCCAAGAAGAACAATTCTAGCTTCACTTCCTGTCCACTATGCATGTGTGTGTGTGTGTGTGGGAAGGTGGGGATTATTCAATCATGCCACCACCTGAAGTCTGAAGTGGAACAGCCCAAGCACAGATTTACTAGTGACAATTAAACAGGAAAAATCTTATAGGTGGTTTCTATAAACAAACAAACAAACAAACAAACAAACAAACAAACAAACAAACAAATAAATAAATGAATAAAGGATGTTGGATGCAGAACAAAATGTCAATAGAATTGGCACCCAATTTACCTAATGGAACTTGCATGGTGGTTCTGGTGGCTCCTGTTCAGACACAAATGAAGACAAAGGCTGCTGCTCCAAGTGGCACTCAGCTATGCAGGCAGGTTGTGCAATGCAATTGATACCTGTGTTGCCATCCCTCGTGGAGCGCAGCCTGGGAGCACAGTCTGGTCATTGGATTACTCCTCTGACTTTATTCAAGGCGGTTTACATAGGCAGGCATTTCTAAATCCCTCAAGGGGATTTTTACAATCATAGAGGTTCTCTCTTTCAAGAACCAACAACGTTTCAGAATGAATCTTCCTGGTTTGGTCTCACTTCTGGCCTCCAGTTCTCCCACGCAGGCTGACAAGCAGCTCCATCTCTCACATGGAGGGCAGCCAAGACACTTCTTGCTCACACCAAGAGCAGGTGGAATCACTCAGCTGGGCTTGTCAGCTGCTTCAAGGTCTCACCATTCTCAGCCGTTCAGGGAGCTGCCGGTGTCCTTGAACTGGCGACCGTCTGATGTTATCTTTGGGCTAATGGAGGCTCTACCCTCTAGACCAGACCTCCTACCCATATTCCTGCCCCCCCCCAGCTATGCAACTTCCTGAGGCACTTTGAAACCACTGCCATTGAATAAAAAATGTATGGTCAAGCAGAGGTAATTTTGTGTCTTCTTCATCTGTTTTCCCCAGGAACGATAGGCTGCAGCTAGCTCACCTGCTGGGACTGGCATGGGATTGGGTTGAGTTGACTAGGCCACCAAGTCCAGGTCACAGGCCACCAGGTAATCATAAACCATCCAATTGGATGGACCAATGACATAATGAAGCCAAGGTATTTTAAGGTTAAGTCCAAGGATGCTTGTGTGTGAACTGGCTTGCTCTGGTTTGTGATCTTGTTCTCCCTCAGAGAATACATCTGTACGTGGTCAAGTTCTCACCTGCCTCCCTGGGGATCAGAGAGGTGGAATAGACTTCTTAAGCCAATAATGGAGTCAGGGCCAGCCTATCATGCCAGGCAGCAGATTAGCCTGGAGCGCCCACCTCTATCTACCTGCTACTCCGCTTCCTGCTGTCACTCCTTGGGCAGGAAAAAGGAAGAGAAGAAACAGAAGAGGAAATGTAGAGGAGAGGCTTATACATCACCAGGTAAAAATGGGTCATCCCTTAGAGTACATCACTGCCTCAAACACTAGAATGCCTTGGGCTGGTTCTGACTGGAATTCCAGTAACAGAACAGTGAAATTTAGGGCGCAATCCTAGCCACCTTATCAGCTCTGGCATAGCTGTGCCAGTGGGGCATGTGCTGCATCCTGCTGTTGGGGGGCAGTTATGGAGGCCTCCTCCAGGAAAGGCAATGTTTGTTCCCTTACCTCAGAGTTGCATCGCCCTTTCCTCGGTACTGAACTCTTACGCTCCAATCCTACTGGGGTCTTGTACTGCTGGAACTAGCATTCTGGAAACATTGTTTTCACCACCCCAACTGGCTCTGGCAGTGAGAGGGAGCAGCCGCTTACACGGCATGGTTGGGCACCATGAAAGACTTAGCATTTTGTACCCATCTAGCTATGCTGCTGCAGTGAAGTGAAAGCTGGGCCACTGCGGTGTGTTGCCAGGCCACTACTGCAAATGGCAAGAGGAGTAGTGCAAGCATTGGCAGGTCTAGGAGGCTCCAGAGGTACCTGTATATTTTCCAGTTTTTTTTGGCCCACCCTGCCCTCTTCTTCTCCTCAGATGTATGCCAGTTGTATAGCTGGCATAGGTTCAAAGTAGACTCATATGCCAACAGGTTGCCTATGTAGAAGTAAGTAAAACTATTTTTACTTTCCTCAGGCAGGCCTCCTGATTGGCCTCACCAACATGGGATGCAGCTCGCACTTCACCAGCTCCTGGCCTCCTCAGGTAAGTGCCAGGCCTCCTTGGCCTCCTCCGTTTATGCTCCCTTACCCCAAGCAAGATTTGGGTGGCCCCAATGGGTCTCCTTGGATCTGCACCCACTATTGAGTGGGTGCAAAATAGAAGGGACCTGTGTTGGCTCTTCTGGGCTGGGAGCATGTCAGGATATGGCAGTAGAGTCTGCCACTGTCTCTGCTCCTCTCCCGACCCACTCCCACCCCCTTTCTCACCTTCCCCCACCCTCCCCTCACCCCGGAACACCTCACCCCACTGACTGTTCTGCTGCCCTGCGCCTGCTCCAGGTGGTGTTTGACCAATTTCCGCCCACCACTTGTTCAGCATGTGCTTGCGCTGAGCCAGCGCCGGCCTGGCAGTAAGTGTTATAGGTGTGCCTTATAGATCAGGCCCTAAGGTGGCAGGGAATTCTCCATATAACTAAACAGGAGCCTTCTGAGTATAGTCTCTCTCTCTCTCTCTCTCTCTCTCACACACACACACACACACACACACACACACACACACACACACAGGTTTTGTCCTTGCAGTAGCAGCAGCATCTCCCAAATTTGGCCCTGGCATATCAGCATATCAGGAAAAAGGGGGAAGGCAATGGTTTCAGGTTCATCCCCTACCAATATAGGGGCCTGTTCAGTCTCCTCTAGTTACAGTCTGTCAATACTGTTTCCTCATGTTTGTATAGTGTTTAATTTTTTTCCCTGTTTCCTTCTTGGTCTTTGTTGTTGTTGCTAATATTGAATGTATTTTTACTGCATTCATGTCATATGTTGTTAGTTGCCTTGAGTGCCTTCTTTGTGGGGGGAATATACAAATGCAAATATTTTAAATAAATATATAAGTTCAGCAAAATTTCCATGTCTGTGTGTGCATGCAAGTGTATTTATTCCTGATTATAAAGACTCTCTCTCTCTCTCTCTCTCTCTCTCTCTCTCTCTCTCTCTCTCTCTCATAAAATTGAGAGGGTAAGGTTTTATATCCCTTAGAGTATAATCCAGCTAAAATTAATAAATTCCACTGAAAGCAGTATTGCAACTAACTTGTTCCTAATGAATTGGGGCCTTGACTGACAAAACAATTTCTGAAAAGAAGGCATGATACTTGGATATCAGTATGTATATACACGTCTGCATTGATTTCCTGTTTTGATTAATTGGTTCCAGCCAGGAGATTAACTGTTTTTGGAAGATACCAGCCGAAATCCATCATCTTGAGCTGTTTAACATGGTCACTTTGGTTAAGTACAAATGCACATGTGGTGAATTTCTGGAAAGATAAACTGACTGAAAAGCATTTGAATGGCTAATTTGAGCACATCAGGGAAGAAATGATATGAAATTAAAATGATTGTTAAAGATGAACACTTCTAGAGCAGTGAGATATTCCTGGGTAGCGATGGAGGTGGTCTATTTTCTTGATCAGCATAATATATGGTATTGCTACTGTTTTATGTGCTCAGTTCATGGAAATTCCTCCTGACAGATATCATTAAGTTCAGATTTCATTTTAGGGTTATTGTGGCTTTTATAGCCTAATCCACTGACTAGGTAAAGTGAAACACTTGTATTCAAGACAAATGGATTCTAAGCATGTTTACTCAGAAGTCAGCCTCACTTGAGTAGAACTTTACTGCATGTTCTTTTCAAAATGCACAACCTTCATTCCATAGTGTCATGGTCTCTCCCTCAAGCAGTGTCCTGGATACGGACTCTGAGGAAAGGGCACCAGAAAGCTTGTGGAAACTTATCATTATTCAATTCCATCTGCAAAAGACCAAGGCACTAGACCAGCAGCAATGGTGTCACTAGGCGAGTGCAGGGGGTGCGGGCCGCACTGGGTGACGCACCGGGGGGGTGACGTGCCCTGGGGGAGGACGCACTAACATTGCAGCTTTAGGAGCTACCATGTCATACCTTACACTGTTGGATGCGGAATATCCAGCGGAATGCAATGCAAAAAACAGAATTGAAATCACACCTTTCTTTCAAAAGTTATGGCCAAAAAACCAGAAAGAAAAATGCACGGAGCCCTATGGAAAGTGAAAGTGAGCTGTAAACTCACGTTTACTCGTGAGTAGGCGCACTTGCCATAGTCCATCAGAAAGGGCAGGCTGAGAGGACTCCAACAACGTCAGAATGGTCCTGATCCAATGAATGTAGCCCCAAAAAACACTGAGAAGGAGGTCCCAGCCTCCCAGCTGCCCTATTGAGCTCTACGGAAAGCAAAGCAGCCTCAGGCGTTTACTTGCAAGTAGGCAGACAAGGCTTGGCTGGTGGTCAGACCAGGCAAAGGGGAATGTGAGGACACCAGAATGGTTCCGATCCGATGGAGCTGCTCCAGAAGGCAGCCTCCCCCCCCCCCACGCTAAAAAGGACCAAAAAGAGGCTTCAACTGGTAAGGGGAAGTTTTCTATTTTGCACTTGCAAAGCCAAGTGGGTCTTTGTATTGATATGCCTGAAATAGAAGAACTTTAAACTGGACACTGGGGAGGGCTGGAATCTCACTGATTCTTTTTTTTTGGGGGGGGGGGGTGTTATTGCAGACAGACTACAGAGTCCATTGACCACTATGGGACTTACTTCTGAGTAGACATGCATAGGATTGCGCTCACAGGCTGCAATCCTACCCACAGTTTCCTGAGAGTAAGTCATATTGACCACAACAGGACTTATTTCAGAGTAGATTCACTTGGTGGAACAGGACTGGCTCCCCCTTATTTATTTATTTTTATTTTTATTTAATTATTTATAATTATTTATTTTAATTTGCTTGATGATGTCACTTCTGGCCATGACATCACTTCCAATGGGTCCTGGACAGATTGTCATTCTAAAAAGTGGGTCCCAGTGCTAAAAGTTTGAGAACTGCTGCAATAAGGTGTTAGTAAGTTGCCACGGGGTGTGTGTGTGAGAGAGACTCTACAAGTTTTCAAAATCACTAAAATCAGAATTTGGAGGAATAAGTCCATCATGTTATATATCAATCAATGCATAATTTCATGCAGAATGCAATGAAACAAACCACATTGAAATATCTGTGTTCTAACAAAAGGTACAGGCAAAAAGCCAGTGGGCACGGGGCAATGGTACATTACCACGTCTTCCACCTGGGGTGTTGCCCCGCTCACTGCATGCGGTGACTTGCAGGCCTCCTGCACTGGGTGACACGAATCCTAGTGACACCACTGACCAGCGGTTCTCAAACTGTGAGTCATGACCCAGTTTTTGGTGAGTCATGGGGTGTGACGCAGAACCTGCAAGGCATTCTGGGCCTTGCCACACTCCAGAATGCTTTGTGGCTTCTGGGTAGTGCCCAGTGGCATAGCTAGGTCTTTTGACACCCGGGCCCATAAATTTTTGTCACTCCTTTAATTCACATTTTTATACCACCCTTCCTCTAAGCAGCTCAGAATTTGAAATAAATAATAATAATGGTCAGAAAATAAATGCAGTGAATATTTCCCCACAATTAATGGATGAAATTCTACATCAAATGGTATATAACATGATGGTATTATTCCTAAAAGCAATGATTTCCAGAATTTTGGTCACTAGGGTGTCACCCCCCCCCCCCCAAGAATGCCCAATTGACCTGCTTTGAGTTAAGGCAGTGGTTCTCAAATTCTTAATACTGGGACCCACTTTTTAGAATGACAGTCTATCCAGGACCCAGTGGAAGTGATGTCATGGCCGGAAGTGCATCAAACACAATAAAATAAATAATTATAAATAATTAAATTAAAAGAAAAACAATTAATTAAATAAGGGGAAGTCAGCCCTGTTCTACCAAGTGAATTCTCTCTGTAGCCTGCCTGCAAGAACACCCCCCACACCAAAATATCAGTGAGACCTCCCCACTGTGGCAAGTTCACCTACTCATGAGTAAACGCACAATATGGCTTGGTTTCATTTTCCATAGGGTTCCATGCATTTTTTTTGTTTCCGGTTTTTTGGTCATACCTTTTGATGGAAAGGAGATATGTCAATCCGTTTTTTTGCATTGCATTCCACTGGAAATTCTGCATCCATTGTACGAAATTCTGCATCCATTGTATATGTATGTATATAGCATGATGGGGTTATTCCGAACCTCTGCGATGTTAGCGATGTTGGGGCATTTGTGGTGTCACACACCCCTAGGGTAGTGCCGGGGGCAGAGCACCCCCGCTAGCTACGCCACTGGTAGCGCGAGAGTGCAAAACTCTTCATTGGCTGTGTTGTGCCCCACAATGCCTTTCAGCGTTGCATTCTGGGGCACAATCCAAAAGCTGCAAGGTATTCTGGGTTGCAACATGACAGCTGCAGCCAAGAGTAGGTCATAGTGGTAAAATGTTTAAGAACCATTAAACTAGCCAGTACTAAAGATATCATATTGGCCAATATTGGACGAAGGCATTGTTTCCATGTGCCGTATACATTGTTCCCATGTACCAGATAGTGCTTCACTGCCTCATCTCTCAAATATCTCTCTACTCATCAGGTGGCTTATACATACAGACTACACTTGCTCTTCCAGTCACCTGTTCAGCTCCCATCAAATCCTCTCATCCTGTGTGGGAGATGACCTGCTAGATCTGGGCAGATGGACAGCAATGGGGTTAAACTGATTCAAATTCCTCCAAATTCTTTGGTATGTTGAGTTGCAATTAGACTGACACTTAGCTGACACTCTTCCAATTTTTATTCTGAGGTCTTCTGCTTTTTTCCCCACTTGCAAGAATATGTTCATTGCAGATGTAACACTAGCTGATGGTACTAAGTACATTTTTGTAGGCATATGGTTCATCTATAACCATGATACCAGAGCATATATAATATAAAAGGAAATAGAATAAAGGGCAATCCTGAGTGCCTGGTCCTGAACAGGTTTACCTAGAAGTAAATAGAGGAAAATGACATTCCCCAAGATCACGAAGTTTGCCACATTCATTTCCAATGAGGTTTACTTCCATGTAAGTATGTTTAGAATGTAGAATATAGAAATTATTGAAGTGTAAAAATTATAAATGTATCTTGGTTCAAATGATTTAACTCATGTATTTTTGCAATTGGAATACAAAAATTGTTTTACTGCTAGAGTGCTTATCATTGACGGAAATGATTCTCTCAGTTTTACTAAAGCCGCAATCCTAACCAGCTTTCCAGCACTGACATAAGGGCAATGCAACTCCAAGGTAAGGGAACAAACATTGCCCTACCTTGAGGAGGCCTCCATGACGGCCCGCAACTACAGGATGCAGTGCATGCCCCACTGGCACAGCTATGCCAGTGCTGGAAATTTGGTTAGGATTGCACCCTAAGACTACAAACCTGTGCACACATTCCTCCTCAGAGTAGGCCTTATTGAACACAATGGGACTTACTTCTGAGCGGATATGCATAGTATTGTGCTGTAAGATGTATTAGATATTTATCAATTATGTGTTTTATGAAATAGATCAGTTATCAATTATGTCATTATGTAAAATATTTATCAATTATGTTTCAGTGAGTTCTTACAGATCATTAATATCATGCAACAATAACAGTGCAATCATATGTATGTTGACTTAGAAGTAAGTCCTACTGGTTTCAGTAAATGTGCATTGGATTGCAGCCTTTCAGCCCAATCCTAAGGGTACAATTCTAAAGTGGCCCAGCGCCATCGCTGGGAGCCAGAAACATGCCATAAAGCATGTTTACAGCACCTTCAGAGTAGGGAGCACCAGTGCTGGGCCTGTGGCAGTCAGGTGCTGGGCCTAGAGCCAGCAAAAGGGGGATGCTCCACTGCTGGGGGTAAGTGTGACCACTGGCAGTGGTACGGCCTCTGGGGGTGGGAGGAGGGCAGGGTGGGGGAGGAACTGAAGCAGGAGGGGCGGTGAACTTTGCGCCGGACCGGAAGGCCCAACACAGTCTCTCAAGTCTGCGCTGGCAAAATAGCCAGCACAGACTTGAGAAGCACCATTGCAGGGCCTGGGGCTTTCCATGGGGGAAGGGGATCAAAGTCCTCTTTCTCTGAGGAGACCTCCAGCTGCTTCCTGATGCCCGCTGGATACAGTGATAGCCGCTTTGGTGTCACTGCTCCAGTGGTTGCTGGGAAGCTCAGGACTGGGCTGTAACTTTCCAGTACTGACGCAGCCATGCCTACGGGGTGCACACTGGTATGATGTGATGACGGGGCGGTCACAGAGGTGTCCTCAATGTAAAGGAAAACTTATTCCTTTACTCTGGAGCTACATCGGCCCTGGAATTTGTATAGGATTTGGCTATGAGTCCTACACAATGGAGTATTTCAAGTGAAATATGAAAAATAGAGTGCAGTCATTTCATTATGGAAAGATTTTATATATTTCTATTTTAACAAAGTTTAAAGGGTTTCAGTCTTGATTAACCAGGGCATTCAGTCTCTCAAATTAATTAACAGCCCCATCCAACGTAATTCCCCATGTGGCGATGCAGTGCCAGCTATGCTGCATTTTGCAGGGGATTTTCAGCTGCTAGAGATCACCAGGAGGCAAGGGGACATTTGTCCCTTTGCCCCAGTGTAAGCCCCAGCAACTGCAGCGGGTCAACCAAGACCTGCACCAGTGATATTGCTGGCACAAGTTCTCATTGATCCGTGTAGGGGGATCAGGCCTGGGAAGGGCCATATGATTTGATGCATGCCAGTGCCTCGATCATGCCCCCTGCTTGGGCCTGATCAGCCCATCCCCCTCCTTGTCACCACCCCATTCCACCATCCTTCACCCCATTCAAACTCCATCCCGTCTTTCCCCCTCCCCTGCGCTGGTCTTAACTTCTCCAGTGGGCCTCTGTCACTTTGCTGGCACCAGCAGGAAGGCTTCAGTCTACCAGCTGGCGCTCCTGGACCTTGTGCTGCCCCAAAGCTTTGCAGCTCTGTGTGTTGGCAGAACTCCCATTGAGCCCATGCAGGCCCCAGTAGGATGGGGTCATAAGACTTTGAAGGTTCTTTATTTCCAACACTTCACTGGGGTCCTAAAATTACTGAGCTTTCTGTTAAGTATAACTAGTATGGAGTTACAAAAATGCTATACAGCACTAATAATTTTGCATGTTGAATGATTTACCTATTTATGTTGCTTTTATCAGTTTTAGAGTCATTTTTTCACTTGTTTTGCATGGCTTTAGAGCTATTTTATATGAGATATTTTATAGAGAATATGATATGGAGAATGCAATTCTATGTACACTTACCTAGGACTAATACCTATTAGAGGTGTTTGAAAACAGTGTTATTTATTTTACTCAGAAGTAAGCCCATTGTGTTCAGTAAAACTTAGGCTGTAATGCTATCTTACTCACTGAAAACAAACACCTGTATTGAACATCATGGGCCGTACTTCTGAGTAGTATAGGAATTCGACCAGGTTTTTCCTCATAAACATACATTAGTTGATAAATCCATAACTGTTATTTATTTATTTATTTATTTATTTATTTATTTAGGCAAAGAGATTGCTTCTCACTGGGAAGAAACAATTAAAACAAAAGTGTGCAAAAAATGAAATACTTTATATGTGTGTGTGTGTGGGGGGGTAATTATGTCAATCATCCAATAATGAATGTTTAGACTGCAACCCTGTACTCAAATGGGAGCAAATACAATTGAGCACAGTGTGGTTTACTTCCATGTATAGGATAAATAGATAAATTGATTAAAACTTCATCTATCTGCATAAGGATAAAGCAATTGTTCTGAACAAATTCTCTGTTCAGGGATGTTTTTGGATTCCACTTGGCGATGTTGCAGGAGGCACCATCTTGGGGGAGATCTTCCTTCCTGTATGAAATGGAGGAGAAATGTCTTCTCTAAGGTGGCACTTGCCACCCATAGTCTTTGCAAATTCTTGTATTAAAAATGAATGTAATTCTTTTTTCTAAAAAAATATCTTACTCAGAGGCTTTAATCAATTAACCTAACCAATTACTTGACTAAAAGTTGCCGCTCCAAAAATAACCACTGACAGGAAGAATGATCTTGATAGAGATGATATACAAATTTGATACAAGAACCCAAGGAGATGGCGTCGTTCTAATGATCCCAGTCAATCTAATTAATGTATTCTGCTACATTACATTTTAAGAAGTGACCATTGTGTAATACACTTTGAAATATGCACAAGCTAATGGGATAAGATACAAAAAATTATTATGCTGACAGTAAATCATATTACATTCCTAATAAGCATTAACTAGATAACTAGGTCAAAGCAGTATTATCTTAATTGATTTTTCAAAAGAAACCTGACAGAAAAATGTCAATGCCGAAGTATTTCTTCATGCATCATTAAAACAAGATTGGCTTTTAACAAAAGAAGAATCCTTCACAGAATTGATTCTTGCTTCAGGCTGCCTGCAAGTAAGTGTATTACATAAAAATCTATACAGGATATTAAAACAACACCATTCTGCAAGACAGTTACAATTAAAAGCTGACACCCCCCCCCCGTCCCCCATGCATCCACCACAGTGCCGTGCCAGCACATGTATTTAAAGCCTTCAGAGCGGAGTTCACCAATGTATGAAAAATCATTCCAATCTATGCTTTGACAAAAGAGGAGATGATTATGTGGGGCTTCTGATGGAATTGCTACATTAATAACGTACTCTTTTCATAACCACACGGCAGTTAAATAAACATGCAGGAAGACAATGAAAATATTGCCTTTTCCTTGAAGCCGTACACAAAATTTGCTGCTGGAGGACATGGCGATGCAAAGAGAAAGCTTAAAAGAATCTGCTGCAGCGACTGGGACAAAGTGCAGTACTTGGAATACTGGACTTTTTCTTTGAAAAATTATCAATTTTATTTTCAATAGATACAGTGAAATGCCAAATTGTCCCAGGACTGGAACATCAGCGTGGTACAGTCTCAGTGGAGATGAGAGTGAGCTGGGACTTCAGTGTGGCATACAGCAGCTACATTGGGTTGGCCTGTACTGGACAGGAAAATTAGTAACATGGAATGGATAAGATCAAATGAACATTTAAAGAATATTCATATGAAAACTGGTTTGGCATACAGAAAATAGATGACATTTCAGCCCTGGTTGCTTACACACATGCTCCTCATATCAGATGTTGTTATCACTGACTGATTTACAGCACTCACAGCCTCGGTGATGCATTTCTAAGTTCCATTTGCTTCAAAGTAAACGTTAAACCCCCTGAAGGAGCAGATCTGCAGCTTGGGGATTACCAGGAGTAGTAATCTCCTGGACTACCACATGGCAGCCATGGCTAGGGGAGCCCTTCTTCAGCTTTGGTTGATTCGCCATACCTGGGTCACTCTGTTCTGGCCACAGTGACCAATGTCCTGGTGACATCTAGATTACATTACTGCAACACGCTGTACACAGGGCTGCCTCTGAAGACAGCCCAGAAACTGCAACAAGTGCAGAATGTAGCCACCCATGTAATTACTGAGGCTTGTCAGTACTACCACTGGTTAATGTTTCAGTATTGCTTTAATTTTTTTTTACCTTGTATTGTTTTTTATTGTTGTAAGCTGCCTTGGGTGCCCCAATGTGTGGTAGAAAGGCAGGGTAGAAATTCTTTAAATAAATAAATAAATAAATAAATAAATAAATAAATAAATAATGACAAAGTGTGCTGAATTCTTTCCTACTGGACCCAATGGGAATTGTCTCATGCAAATTGTGGTGTGTGCTTGTGCACATAAACTGTGGCCTTGGAAATAAACTATTTCACCACACTTGAAATAAAACAGTCCTCCAAATTCTCTTTTTATAAAGCTTAAAACCTATGGTGGCAGGCCTAGCTTAAGGGGGAATGGGGTGTAATAACACCTCTGCCAGTCCCAGAAGTGTGGACATCTCTGTGCATGTACTTTACTCCCCGCCCCTCCACTGCCCACTTCAGTTTAGAACTGAAGGATAAGAGGTGGCAGTGGTGACCTCTGCCTCTATGAGAAAAATTGTAATTGCCACCTACTATTGCTACCTTCCTAGGACAGCTTACCTGTGTTGTCTTCCTTACTCTGTTTTGACATAGAATGGCAGAAGAGAATGGAACAAGGAAGCTAGAGAAGCAGAAGTGGGGTAAAACTTCTGACTTTCATGTTCTCTGTTTAAAAAGAGAGCTTTATTTCAAGTGACAAAGTGAGGAGGAAGAGGTAAGGTGGCAAAGGATTGCTTCTCGGGGCAGTTGTGGAAGCTACTACTGGGCTACAGCAATATTACCTACACTCATGGCAGCATGCCTCACTTTGCCTCATGACTGGGCTGGATCTACATAATGGCTCTCCTGAACCAATGCTAAACCAAAGTCTGCCTTATGGTGGCAGTCTACATATCTATCCACTTTCATCCCTGGTCAGAGATCTTTGTCCATTTGATAACTGGAAAGAAAGAAGGACTTTGTATAGAGCAGACTGCATAATCTAACTTTGACCACATCATAACAAGGTATAGTATCAAACTGCTGGGGGGAAAAACAGGGGATTTATAAGGTAAATTTATAAGAGGATTTATAAGGTAAATTAACTTTATACCATGTTCATAAAAAAATTAAGCCAAAAAAGATAAACTCAAATAATATAGAGAAGAGTGAATGCAATACTTATCATGTAAAACCTGGTGAAGTCACAACCATTTAAACTAGTTTGCAAGGCAGCCTGATTTTAGAGCATCAGGAGAACAGCTAATGAGTAAACTGATCCCTTCGCCTTGAATGAGCTGTGTTCCTCCAGAGAATTTGGACTATAATGCTGCAAATATGGGAATGGGTCATTTCTAAATGTAAGATGGCAGGAATCACATATTCCTAGATGTATGGTAGAAATTATTAATAATTCAGTACGTAAACCAGGCTATTGTGGATTTTTTTAATACCATCAAATCTTTGGGTTATAACTACTTACCCACTTACATATGCTTGAGACTATTTGCTATACAGTACTAGGACTATAATTCTTACAAAATACAAATGATGTGGACAACTTTGGGTCTGGATGATACAACTTCATACCATTGGTGCCAACCCACATGATTGTATGCTCAAAAAATGCTTTGGGCATAAAAACCCAGATGTCAGAGAGAGAGAGAGAGAGAGAGAGAGAGAGAGAGAGAGAGAGAGAGAGAGAGAGTTCAACTTTTTCCTTGAAAGCAGCCCATCTAGAAAAGCTTTGTAGGAGAACATTCCATCACATGGATCTCCCCCTGCCATCATGATAACCAATGCACAGGTTTGCCTCCTTATCTACTGTTTGTGAGAACAAACTAAAGTGCACATAACCAGATGCAGAATCCAGATGCAGGATTCCGCTGCTATTTTGCTTCTCATTAGAGATGAGTGGAAAGGCTTGGACTTTCTGTTGGTGAATCCTACAAGACCGACTTTAAGCCATTTTGGGAAGAGTTTATAAACTGAAACGGTTGACATGATTTTTATTTGCAATTAATAACTATATATGGCATATCTATTTAGTCTATTTTAATGAGTATTGATTTAGAAAACAGGAAATGAATTGGAAGGCGGTGAGCCTGCCCTCTTTCTCTTTACCTTTCTTCACACAATTCCTTTAAACAAAAGAGGAAGTGCAGAACACCACAGAACATCTTACACTTCCTGTTTTGTTTCAAGGGACTGCAAAACAGGAGAAACAGAGAGGTAGGAGGCAGGCTTGTTGCCAGTGACATGGTAGGCCATGGGACATGAAGCTTGGGGTGCATGGCATGGCTTGCCACTGTTCACAGTAGGCAAAAAGATTTGTGCAGCTCTCCCTTCCTGACACCCATTCAGTGTGAGGGCAGTGCTTCCTGCCCTCATTCTGAATTGGCTTTGAGGTGACACCAAATTGCTAAAATTGTTTGTCTCAGGGCTAAATCCTAACTGCACCCTGGGCCAGTACAAGTCTCTTGCGCCAGCCTGGAAGGGTCACAAATGTGCCATAAAGCATGTTCGTGCCTCCTTGGGAGTAAGGTGTGCCAGCGCACGGAGGTGTGCTAGGCCACAGAGGCCTGATCCAGCCTCCGCAGCAGCAACAGCAGGTGAGTTAGCACTGGCTGAGCTTGGTTGGTGTAGGGTCTGGGGGAGAAGGGGGAGGGAGGTGTTCCAGGGCAGGGGGAAGGCAGGCGGCGGGCGTTCCTTGGGGCAGGTGAGCGGGGAGTGGGAGACGGGGCCAGGACCAGGCAGTTATGCTAGATCCTAGCCCTGTCCCTGGGCAGCACAGTGTAGCTTTGGGCTGCCCCATTCAGCTAGAATCTGTGCCACCTCATCAGGTGGTGCAGATCCGAGTAGACCTATTGGGGCTGCTGCTGCTGCTTTACTTGGGGTAAGGGGAAAAGTTTCCCCTTGCCTCAGGCTGAGCCACAGTCAGCCCCAACCTTGCACTGGATAGAGCACAGGCCTCCTGGCCTGTCTGTCCCAGTA
The DNA here is from genome assembly GCF_035046505.1 of Tiliqua scincoides. Lineage (NCBI taxonomy): Eukaryota > Metazoa > Chordata > Lepidosauria > Squamata > Scincidae > Tiliqua > Tiliqua scincoides. Next base: position 98,725,172 of record NC_089824.1, on the reverse strand, counting down.
CAAGTTAGGATTGTGTTGTCTGAGGTGTAGTTATGGAGCCAATTCAGAAAGAGGGCAGGAAGCATTGCCCTCACCCTTAACTGGATTAAGAACTTTGCTACTTTTGGGCAGGAGGTCTGGTCTAGAGGGTAGAGCCTCCATTTGCCTGAAGATAACAGCCATAGGTTGCGAGTTCGAGGCCTCCGGCATCGTGCGACCTTGAAGCAGCTGACAAGCTGAGCCGAATTATTCCATCTGCTCTGAGCATGGGAGGATGGAGGCCAGAATGTGAAACCAGATCAGAAAGAAACATCTGAATGTTGTGATTCTTGAAAGATAGAACCTTCTTTCAATTGTAAAAATCCCTACAGGGATTTAAATAGCCGGCCTATGTAAACCGCCTTGAATAAAGTCTGAGGAGAAATCTGACAACCAAGAAAGGCGGTATATAAATACCTGTATTATTATTATTGTTATTGTTGTTATTATTATTATTATTATTATTATTATTATTATTATTATTATTATTATTATTATTATTATTATTATTATTATTATTACCTACATTGTTTGGTCCCTGATTGGCTAGAATCACATTATGAAAGGACCTGCAAGAAGCGGCACCTAAGCTGCTGAACAATGAACAGTCTCAAAAAAAAAAAAAAAAAATAAGGCACACAATGGTGGGGTCTCATTTTCCCACCCAAAATGCTGATATGCAAACCTTTGGCTAAGTTGTAGTTGTTTTTTTAAAAAAAGGAATAATTATCCCAAAGTTTAGACAATAGCATATGTGTCTGCATCACTACATCGGTTCCTTAACAGCTGAACATGTCAACAAGGTTCTGAACAGATCTGAAAACAAGAAGTGATTCACCAGATTTTTTGCACGCTCCTTCACAGCAAGACTTCCCCGGCTTTGATAAAGGAAAGCAAACACCACAAAGACATGGTTCTGCTTGTTAGCGGGGCTATTTTTCGGAATTTGCATAATCGATAAAACTGGAAAAATGTGGGTTATTTATGCTTTTTCAAATACCCTCATCTCAAGGGCGAAGAAGCAGAAGACCGTGTAGAGGACGGTCCCCCGACATCAACCGTGTTTGGCAGATGGTGCTGTCAGTTCCATTCTGTGTTTATTCTATTGTGCATGCAGGAGCATATTTTAAAATGTACAAGCTCATGTATTATCTATGGGTTAAAAGCATGCGACACAAGCGGGACTAGATCGCAGGAGTTAAACTTCTGTAAACAACTAGCAGCGGTTGTGTAAATGCTATTTTCTTGACATAAATAACAGAAACATATGGCCAGAGACAGGAAGTGGGTGATACCTAGATAGATTGATATCTTGCTCGACAAGTCACTATATTTATGATATGATTCTGCCTGACAGTGAAAGAGGAGGGGAGGCAAGCTAATGACTTTTTCATGAACTCTCTGACAATGTACATTTGACCACTGAATAGCTTTGCTCAACAAACTGATTCACTGCTTGGCTGTTAAAAGGGTTCCACTGTAATGAAGAAAATATTAGGTGTTCAAAGCAGAGGATCCAGCTGAACTTTCTCATTTTCTTTTGGCTAAGCTCTCCTTTTTAACACTTGTGAGTCACTTTAACAAGAATAATGAGGCGAATAATGAGGCATTATGTTGCCATCCTTGATTCCCTGTCTTAAAATGGACCCAAACACCCTGATGGTGAATGCTTGCAACTCCAGATTATACAGGACATTTTTTTTTAATGTATTTATATACTGCCTTTCTTGGTCGTCAGATTTCTCCTCAGACTTTATTCAAGGCGGTTTACATGGGCAGGCTGTTCTAAATCAACGTAGGGATTTTTACAATTAAAGAAAGGTTCTATCTTTCAAGAACCACAACATTTCAGATGGATCTTTCTGATCTGGTATCACATTCTGGCCTCCGGTTTCCTCCCACGCAAGCTGACAAGCAGCTCCTTCATCTCTCACATGGAGGGCAGCCAAGACGCTTCTTCGCTCACACCGAAGAGCAGGTGGAATAACTCGGCTCAGCTTGTCAGCTGCTTCAAGGTCTTACCATTCACGGTGCCGGTGACCTCGAACTGGTGACCTGCAGATGTTATCTTCAGGCAAACGGAGGCTTTACCCTCTAGACCAGACCTCCTGTCCCTCCCAGACCCTCTAGACTAGACATATGTGTTTGCTGCATGTACCTCAATGTTTCTTGTAGCAAATCTGTAAAGTGGGAGCCTCATTCACACACGTATATCCCAAAATAAATAAGAACACAAGTGCACCTGTCAGGGATCCAGTTTCTCATTGTTCCACAAGGCCAAACGGCCTTTGGATCCTTCTTGAGTAAGAACATCTCTGTTGCTTCATTCATTTTATGCCGCCTTGGGTGCCCTTTGGGGAGAAAGGCGGAATACAAATCTAATGAATAAATAATAAATAAATTATGCTGGGTCACTCTTCTGGATGGGAACCCCGTATCATCAGCCAGGGACACCACGAGACCAAGCAGTTAGCATTGACTCATGGCTGGAAGGTTGGAGGTGAAACATGTGGAACATTCTCTAAAATGCTGTCCCCAAAACCATTATTTTTGGCAACTGATTGCACCAGCCACTCAAAGTAGGAAAGAAAAACATCATGGAATAGTGAAATGCAAACCATTCTATTCTCTTTCCATTTTACAAACATACATGTTTATTTATACTTATTTCTTGATGTATTTTAAATTCTGAGTTACTTTGGGAACAAGTCATTGCTGGGAAGTACAGTATAAATACAATAAAGTAATAAAAAAAAAATTTGATTGCATCAGTGTCCCCAAACACATGTAGATAAGTCTTTAAAGATGCATGCACTTGTGTAAATCTAGGGATGTTGAAAAACTAAACTAAGAAATCTCTCTTGCGTTAAAGACAATTATTTGGCATTCTTTGAAAATTCTCAAATGTTTTATCCTCAGGGCAAACGCTGACATTATCCCTGAATTTCAATTTTTTGAAAGATTGATGACAATCCTACATATTTTGCCGCTGGAATGCGGCTTATGCTGATGGATCATAGGATCCATAAGCTAAGCCCATGATAGGATTGGGTTGCTCACCTGTGGCCTTTTGGTGGAAAGGAGGTCTACAAATAAACTGTCTGAAGAGTAGGGCTTGGCCAAGACGATTCATTGTGTTTGAGAATATTTTTAGCAGTACTAAAGAACATTAACATTTTGGGGGGTGGTGGTAATTTTTTGACAACTCCTGTAAAAATATTTATTTATTTATCTTACAGACCAATCCTCTACCCACAATCTACCATTAGAACTAGTTTTCTGGTGGCAGAATGAGCTTTCCCAACAGTTGCACATGTGGATTAAGAAGTGGATAGTCCTGCACTTCAAGGCTACCACTGGAGGGGCTGCGCAAGACTTGCTCATGGCTGTGGGAAGAGGAAGGTCTGCTGATGGAGGTGAGTCAGCAGGGTGGGTGTAAAGGAGTGGGGCTTGGGTGTAATGATGCAAAACGATGGGGTATGACGGAGGTGAGAGAGAGTGGCACTCAATGCAGGAAACTTGTATCACATGCTATCCCCTCCAGTTCCAGTCAACACACCCCCTTAACCGCCTAAGACTTGTGCCAGGTAAAGAGCTGATTCAGGTCTAAAGAGATCCAAGGAGACCCATGGGTTGAGGGGCATTTTCATGTCTCTTGCCTGGGGAGACCCTTCCTAGAGGGGAAAGGGGGCATCAAAGGAGTAGGGGTTAGACATCTGTGCTGGCTATTACTTAGCAGAAACCACAGGAGACAAAGGAGGTAGCATCGAACAACTTTTTTTCTGGCCCATTACCAAATGTGCCAATGCACACCCTCCTGCACAGGCAGGGCAAATCAGGAGGGTTAGACCTGAAGCACAGGGCCTAGGAGAGGGGGGTAAAGGGGGTAATTTGTACCCAGGCCCAGGATCAAAAAGGGGGTCCAGGAGCCAAAGGAGGGGGCCCAGAATTTCCTTGGATCTGACATTTTCCTATTTCACCTGAACTCACTGCCTGCGCATGATGTTCATGCACAACCACATGCAGTGCATGTATCCATGACCCTCCTTAACACAGTATCAGATCTGGGAGGAAACTGGCCTGCTACAGTAGCTCTCTGGCTTGTGGATCCCATAACTATGAAGGAATGCATAGAAGCTCATGGACCCAGCTGCAGGGCTACAGCTGCTGCGGACGTTCATTTTGGTCCATTCTAGTGTGAACCTAAATATGATGATGTTAATTTTCTGCAATCAATTTTCTGTATTTCAAAGATTTAAGAGAGGAATGTGTTTGGTTTTCCATATTACTCTATCTAGCTGCCATTCCTGCATGTTCTTTTAGACCTGGGCTCTGCATCAAGAAGCCTAGTAGACCTGGGCTCCAAAGAATATCATGGTTGTCGGCACCCTCCCGCTGCCCTATTTTGCCTCCCCGGTCTGCCTTCTCCCATTGCCCCCTCCCCCTTTGGGAAGGGGCCCAGAAGAAACTTTTTACCCCCTGATAAAATTCCTCTCCTAAGCCCTGCTGAAGCAACCAAAGTCTTTGAAGCCCAGGCAGGGCACTGATGCCTGGCATGATTGAGCATTGGTTCCTCAATCCAAATACAACCCTGTCAGAACTGCTATGGCACAAGTTGCAAATCTGTAGGCCTCTTTGGGGCAATGGTCCTTCCATGGGAGCAGCTGATTCGAATCCATGAAGCTGGTGGAGATGTAGCCTTCATGTTAGGCACTCAGTTCTTCTGTCAGCAAGCAAGAGGAACCCAGCACATGGCCAGATCTGGAGCCAGATCACAGCTCCAGATCTGGAGCTCTGGAGCCAGATCACAGCAGCCTGGGCTGCTTCAGGCTCTGCAACTCATGCCCCAAGACATCTTGGCAGTTGCATGTTCCATGAGCCTGCTCTCCTCCTTGTGTGCCAGCTTCAGTTTTATATAGCCAGCACCCCTGTGACTCAGGGCATGGTAATTCTCCAGTCAGGAAGGCTCAAGAGAAGACCTTGATCTCATCAGGACCAGTTGCTCGAGCCTCCCTGGTAGAGACACACCTGGGCTGTGTGGCATCACCATGAAAGGCATACAGAAGGCTAAGGCAAAATATTTTCCTTTTCCCCTCTCAAGTATCCCAATCACTGCCCATGGCAAACAGCACAACCCATTTTGGTATGGCAGGGAAAACTGTAGGATTGAGTTGTAAATTGCCCTCATTTGTCTTCAGTGATGTCATCATGCACCCAAATTGGCTGATTGGCTATTTGATGTCCTAAGAGCATCCCATTCACTGCTTGTTTTTTGACTGGGTGGGATCACTAACCAAAGGAGGAAGAAGCAGCAGCCAAGGAGGCAAATGCCACAGAAGATATAATGGTGTCATACAGTATCAAACTTTTTGGACAATCTAAGATATTTCCCTTCCACCAAAACTGCGGGTTTCAACCCAACCGAAATACCAAAGGTGAAGAATATTCAGTGGAACTCTATTGAAGAGCAATTATGATCTCTGATCAAAAATAATAACAATAGTTTTAGCAATAGCAGCACACAAAATTCTAATTTGACAAATTTTGTCTATAAAACTGGACAAGTTTAATATTGTAAATGACCTCACCCCTAGCTACTCATTTTCCACTTTTGCCTCCCCAAGCAAAAATCATCAACACCAATTAAATCATTTATAATCCCAAGAGGCATCAGTTATTTCTTTCTATTTCAGTCTCAGACTACACATTCCAGAAGCGTTGTTCCATATATGCTATCAAAAAAATGAATCATTTTGATCACGTTATGTGTACTAATTTAAGGAATTGTGGAAACCGCTGACATATTGCAATTATGTATCAAGAAATGTAAGCAAGTTCATTTCAAAAGTATTCTGTAAACTAAGTGGATGAGCTGGGATTGTTGGAGAGAAAAGATACTGTATTAATTTTACAGGCGTCTTGTATGCCCAAGTTCATGTATTCTACATGGTGTGCATTCAGTTTGCATGTAGAGGAACATATCTTATTGTCTGTTCTGGGTACTCCACATGAATGGTCATGGAGATAGTTTGCATTATCTTCCCATTACCTATTTTTTCTGTGGGAAAATCATGATAACCAGCATAGTGGATTCTGAAATTTGGGGGCACAATTCTTCAAGCATTTCTCTAGTGCACGTGCCATCACATGAGTGAGAGCTTCTCAAGAGTACTTCTTTGTTCCAGCAGCTTTATCTCATGCAAAGTTTGTGCCTTTGCTGGGTGACTTACAACAACAGCTTGCAAGATCTAAGTTGCCTATATAGGATTGGGCTGTCACTCACGAAGGATCAATTGCAGACCTGGCCCCTGTGCTGCCCAGGGGCACAGAACTGCAAAATGCTGTCCCCCAAAAAGCAGACTTACTGGTCAGTTTTGGAGCTTCACATGACATTGCCTGGCTCTCCAAAAGCCTTCTGAGGCTTCCAGAGGGTTGTTAAACTGCACTTCTGGTTTTCCAATGAAAACCAAAAATACTGTTTAATGGCACTTGGGAAGCCTCAGGAGGCTTTTGGAGGACCAGGGGATGCCATCGGGGCCTCCCTAGCCCTCAGAAGGGTTCTAGAGAGTGGGCTGCAGCGGGCAGAGTGGCAGTGAGGCAGTGCTACCCCTCCAGGCCCCACTGGCATGGTGTCCCAGGTCTTTCGCCTCCCTGACCCCCCCACCCCAGGACTGCCACTGTGTAGGATACATATCTTAGCTATCAAACATGATAATCTCCCTATTCAGAGACAATTTATTTCTGAGAACTAGATAGTGGGGATAAAGAAGAGGGACTGGCTATCGAAGGTCAGGGCCTGTTTGTGAGTTTCCAAAACATGTGGATAACCAATGCTGAAAGAGAATCTACATTTAGGTGAACATTCGGCATGATCCAGCATAGGCACCTCTTATGTTCTTATGAGGTGCTTACAAGTCCCAAGCCATTGTCTCATTGGGAATAAATTAATTCTACACGAACAGTTCTGAAAAAAGTGGCTAAAACATTCCCCACTTGAACTCCTACTCAATTCCATTCTACTGAGGCACAGAACTTGTCATTGCCATGTATTCCTCAGGAAAAGCGATACCCCCTGTTTGCGACCATCATGAACAAGATCACACATCTGCCAATTTTTTTCTCCAAAGCTCCAAACTGAACTCAAAATACACACAGGTCTATGCTTTTTCACTGTTACTTAGATACCACCTGTAGCAAAGCCATCCTTATTTTATCTACACTTCAGTTTGTACTGAAGCCATATCTGGAAGAAGAAGAAGAAAAAAAACACATTATGTTGATCAAGGATGTTTGTTAGCAATAAAATTTCCAGCACTGCAAACAAACCGCATAAGCATAAATCTGGCAAGAAAACACTTTCCGTTCCCAGCACGTTGGTCATTATAGGCTTCAGTTGGATCATTTGAGTGCTTTTAGGACGTTGGAGGAAACCTTGAAATGGCCTGGAAACATCTGTTGACTTTCTGCCATGTTGAGGTGATTATAAATAGCCCGCAACAGGGCTTCTCAAGTCTGCGCTGACTATTATGCCAGGGCAGACTTGAGAGACTTTGGGTCGACCTGGAAGGCCCCTTATGGAGTCCAGGATTTGGCGGAGAAGAGCACCGTTGGTCCCATCCCAGTTCCTCCTTACTCCCAGGTAAGCATATATAGGATTGCAGCCCTAGCTCAATACACCAGCAGTCTACACCAGCGGTCTCCAAAGTGGTGACCACTGTGTGCCAAAAAACCCTTCCCTGGTGTGAATGGAGCTTACTGTTCTGCTGGGCAGCCTCCTACCTGTGCCTCTGTTCACCCCAAACTTTGTGCTGGCCAGCTGTGTCTGCCAAAAAATCCCAGTACAAAGCCTGCTGGGGAGATAGAATATGGAAGTGGCTGACTAACACAAAGTTTTGTGACTATTGGAGGCACAGGTAAGAGGCTGCCTGGTAGAATGTTAAGCTCCGTTCACATGAGGGAATCCAACCCGTGGGTCAGGGTTTGGTCGTTGGATTCCCAACTGTCTACGCTGACTGATAGTAGCTGTCTAGGGTTTTTTCTCCAGCCATACCTGGAGATGTCATGGTTTGAATCTGGGACATATAATGTGCAAGTCATATGTTCAGCCACATCTATGCTCCCTCTCCATTCTTATCCTGCTCCCTTTCAAATACTTTAGATTTTGGCTGGAGTGCGCCTTGGCCTAGATTCTTTTTTATCACTCTTCCAAAAAATGGTGTCATAATCATGTAAACTGCAAAAAAAGGGAGGGGAGAGAGAGAGAGAGAGAGAGAGAGAGAGAGAGAGAGAGAGAGAGAGAGAGCGTTAAGTCATTTGTAGCGCAAACTTATCAAGTTGACTCTATTCCAATTACACCAGATATTAACTATTAAAGTCCCTCTCCCCCCTCAGCCAAGTCCTTTGATTATCAAAACAAGGATGGAGGGAACAAGCTGTCTATTCTGCAGTGCTTTCCCATATGTCACTCCTTTGGACAAGGTAATATTAATGTACAAGTGGTCAGTTCCTTTCATATACTACTAATGTACTGGAAAGTCTTCCGCCCGCTGTGCTTTTCCTTCATGTCTCAGGGCATCTAGGGCTCGAGCACTTTCCCTGAGCTGAACAATATGGCCTTCTCTTAAGAAAAGCCCAGTGGGCTGATCATTGTCAGGTTATGTTATGTTTGAACGAGAGACACTTCAATGCTAGTTTTGTGCAGAGTTGCAGCCGAAACAAGAGGTCTAAACAAATCGTCGAGCCGTGAGAGCCCTTTCATTTATCATCGCGTTCTGACAGAAACTTCTCTCCACTGCCTGCTGCTGCTGAATTTTACACGGTTCTTTTCAAATTCCTGTCTTTTCTTTTTGAAAAAGCAAGCTACTCCTGGCCCAGTTTCTTCTGCACAAAGGCTTTATTCCCAGCTGTTTGGATAAGTCAGTTAGAGAAATTGGACCAGGGAATGTCAAATGGTGAGTTCAAAGACCTTGGCCCCCATCCAGTAACCTTGCACAGTGCAGGCAAGATGTTCATTGATACACAGGATGAGCCCCCTCCTCGCTCACCCTACCGCAATCCTGGGAGAGGTGGCTGGTGTACCAAATTTGACAGCACCGATCGCCTCTTCCAGGGAAAGATACAGTCCAATATATCCCTTCTCCCTTGTACCTGAGCAGATGATCAGTTTTGTATGAAAGAGCAGTCACATTTGTTTGGCCCTTGCTGGTTTGGGGTAAAACTGCACTTCATTGGCTCAGTGACTATTGTCCATGACCAGTGACACCAAAGTCCACCTCATTCTGCCCCTGAATTGCCCCAGCCCAATCCTCACCCCAATTTGAGCCGATCCACTCCTGCTGCAAGAAGTTCTGTGGGCTGCTGTCACCCATGCACAGCCTTCATGGCCTTGCATGGGTGGCAGCACTCTGCAGAACAGTGAAGAGACGGCAATGCCAGCTGCCCAGGTGGCACGCCAATGGATCGCGAGATTTGTCAGTGTACAATGCCCATAGGATTGGGTCATAAAATTATCATTCTATGACTGGCAATCCAGAAAGATTTCTTAGAGGCCAATCCTATCCTTCTCCCCCTGAAGATTCAGCCCCTTACCCCTTCATAAACCTCCCACTCTGCAGTGGGACTCCTTGGACCTGTACCAGCTCTGCACCTGGCTCGGGTTCAAGGAGAAGAAAGGGGCGAGGAGGTTACCAAAAGAGGGGATAGAATCCAGCACATGCCATTGCTGTCGGATCCCCCGTCTTGCAGTCTCCTGGTCCCTTTCCTCAGCCCCTCTTCACCCAGCTTTTCCCCCCTCCCCACCCATCCTGCCTTCTCCAGCAGGCACAGCAAGATCCACTGATGCATATGGGAGCAGAAGGCTTTTCCACGGTCATAAAGCCCCACCCCTGATAGTCCACACTGGGGAAGTCTTGGGCTATTAAATCTTATTGATAATCTCAGGGACATGGGGCGGGGAGACATGGGAGGAGAATAACATTGTTATTCTCATTTTATAGATGGATACCCTGTACTAACTCTAGGAGTGCAGAGTTATGTGTTTGACTACTTTTGCCATAATGTGTATAATTTTATAACATATATAAAAATATTACATATAAAAGTGGGGTGTGTGCAGGTGAGAGAGAGAGAGAGAGAGAGAGAGAGAGAGAGAGAACAATGAAATCATCCATCTGCATGACTTTTGCACACAAATGTTTAAACTCAGTATGGGTTTACCATTAAGATGTATGCAAAAGGTCGCATTTAATCAAACTAAAGCGATTGTAAAAGCTCAAGATAGAATTATTTAATGTAATTAGCAGCCAGAGACACTAACCTACAATAAGTGCTAAATTCAGCTCAATTACACATCATAGTAACCATAATATTGTGCTATTAGTAGTACAGAATAAAGTAATGGACTTTTGAAAGTGGCTTCATGGTGCTGATTGCAATGAAATAAAAATGGTTGACAGGAATACAAAACATTATCCCGGTAAGCCTCAAAAATCAATTAAATAGAGATTTAGAAATTTAAGAGGCTGAATGCCAATTAAACCAGCACTAACTGGAGTAACTAATAGCCTGAATAAGACCTGAACATACCCAACAAGATTGATACTGGGGATATTATTTTCACCGGAATTCCCCACATACTCTGCAGTAGCACAATGAGAGGAGATTAGCATACAACTACAAAAGGCAATGGAGCCCAGGTTCTGTTCCCTGGACACAATTCACCAGGGAATCCTTCAACCAACACCTCAAAGAATGAATGGGAGGGGCATAGATTTGTGTTTGTTACCATTTTTTCATCTGATCATACAGTGGTTATCAGTGAATGCATTTCAAACCAAATTAAGTGCCAAGAGTGCCGAGTGCCAAGTGCATGTCTACTATGGAACCTGTGCACTATGCAGAAGATGGCAGGGATGGGGGAATCTTTGGACCTCATCACTGCACAAGAGCACAGTAGTATCCCCCCTATGGCTGCACACTGAAGGAGGAGAATAGTAATGGTGAGAAAGCTTACTTCTTACGGGGGACTCAGGTTGCAATCCTATCCACATTTACCTGGGAGTAAACCCCATGGACTATAATGGTATTTACTTTTGCATAGACTTGAATAGGATTGGGCTTTCATTGATACACTTCCAAAGAACACTCAGGATTCAATGGAGCACGGTTTGAAGATCATTGGGTTAATGAAAGACAATGGGACAACAAGTTTTGTGTGTATTTGTATGTGTAAAATGTGTTGGCACCTGCTTCTATTTTTGTTTTAATAATTTGTGACAGAAGTTTTGTGTCAGTACTTAAATTGTTGGGGATGAGGCATAGGGCTCCTTGCCTTCTGTAGCACAGATCAAATGAAAACTGCAATATGATGATCTGGAGAGGATCCACAATCCGCCTCACAGAAGAATGTATGAATCTGGGGGAGTGTGACTGAGGACAATGCTGGACACTATCACCCAGGGCTACCCTTAAGGTGGGTCTGCGGCGGGCATGCTTTATTGATGTATGCAAAGAAATCCATAATGAAATGTAGTTGCCCAGCTCTTCACAATAATTGTCTAAAACAGTGGTTCTCAAACTGGTGGGTCGCAACCCACCAGTTCATGTAAAGGTTCTCCCGTCCCTTTAAGGGGCAGGGGGAGGGGAGAGGCAGGGAAGCAATCCCCAGGATCGCACCTGAATGGGGGGGGGGCGAGGTGGGGGTGCTTGTGATTTGCAAAGTGGCCTCTACTGAAGCAATGCTAGTTATGCTGGCGTCCACAGGAGGTTAGATTGAGCCACTAATCTTATTTGCTGTCTTCCATGGCTGCTGTTAAATTTAAGATAACACAAGAGATTCTGATCAAGGATCCATCTAGTCTGGACCTAACTACAAGACAAAATGTGCAATCAACACCTGCTGCGATGTGCCTTTTACTTAGACAGACCTACTTCAGATTGCATGTCAGAGCACAAATGTTGAAGTGTTCCCCATATTAAAATCAACCCCACGTATACTAAAGTATCATGTTGGGGTTATTGAAAGGGTTACTGAGATAAGGTATTTGACACATGAAGAACACTCTCCATTGTATAAACGTAAAATGTTCTTATTAAATGCCAGGGAAGAGCTTTCTGATTAAATAGCACATTCACATTAATATGTTTATGGACTATCATTGCTTTGACTTAAGACACTGGTCTGTCACAGTTCACATAGGGGAAGTGATACCCATTGTATGGCTGCAAGTTCAGAAAAGCTAACAGGAGTGTTATGAAAAAGTGCCACTGTTGGTCAAAAATAGCACTTTCTAAATAATACAACAGGAAATATTTCCAGTTGAGCCTCCTGTTTGGCTGCTGCCGACAGTGTTCTAGCCAAATTCTGAAAGAGATGTTCAACACTCCCTAGGGAGGTTGTGGAATTCTATGGAGTTTATTATGGAAACCTTGAACAGGCATCTGTCAAAGATTATTTAGCTTAAATAACCCAGTTCTTACAACCCAATTCTATCAAGGGCCTACAGTAGTGGATTTTGTGATCCACTGCTATAGGCCCTGTTGCAGTGGTGCAAAAGCTGCATCTTCATCACTTGCTTTGGAACTGCCAGCGCAAATGTCTGGAGGTCCCATGAACCAGAACCACACGGATGCTCCACCGGTGCAGGTAAAGTGGCAGAGGGGGTGGTTTGTGGGGGGATGGGGCAGGGATTGAGCCAGGCCAGGGGAATGTTGTGGGTGGGCCAGGGATGGATCTTAGTGGCAGCAATGGCAGCCCTGGCCCAGGTTTGACACATCCCATTGGACTTATTTGAGTTTCTCACAGCAAAAGAGCTGGCACAGATCTGAGAGGGCCCTTTGAGAATGAGGAAGAGGAGTAGGTAAATATGCAAGTTCTTTACTTACCGCTTTGCTGCTGCCTGGCTCCTGGCTGACCCACAGCAGTGGAGACTGGCTCTGGGCCAGCCCAGGATAGGATTGGGCTATTAATACGGGGTTTGGAGTAGACGATCTTTTGGGTCTATGATTCTATGATACATCATAGAAATAACAGCAATCTAATATGGACCCTGGTACCAGAAAATTATGTTTGTGTACAGCTCCAGTAATAAAAATTATAAGGCTATATTGCCAAAGTTATAAGACGTGCTTTTATTTTTGTAGAGAACCCGAGCCATCAAACTATCAAAAAACTCGTGTTTTTGTATTCATTAGAAACATATTGAGCTCTAATAAGACTGTCATCTGATCATGGAATTTGTAGCAGATCTGCTTTTTAATGGATTTAATACGTGATTGATTAACATAGGGCGTAATCCAGAGGCACCCATGGGCCGGCGCAAGTCCCTTGAGTCGGCCCAGGAGGGTTGCAAACATGCCGTAAAGCACATTTTCACCTCCTCGGGAGGAAGCCAGGCTGGCGCTCAGAGGTGTGCTGGCCTGCAGAGGCTGACACAAGCCTCTGTGCCGGCTTCCTTGACAAGGCTTGTGTTGGCGCAGCTGGGCCAACGCAAGCCTCTGGGGTGGATGGGGAAAAGGCGGGGAGGAGGTGGGAGGGAGGCGTTCCTGGGCAGGGGAGGGCAGGCATTGGGCAGCCCCGAGGGTGGGTAGCCGGGGAGCGGGAGGCAGGGCTGGGATCCAGCACTTATGGATCCCCATTCCCAAGGAGTTTGGAACGGCTTTAGGTCGCTCCCCTCTCCTCAGACTTGTGCTACTTCAGGAGGTGGTGCAAGTCCATGGAGACCCATAGGGGCCAGCGTGCCTTACCCAGAGCTAAGGGGGAAAGTTTCCCCTTGTCTGTGGCTGAGCTGCCTTGGGCCCCTATCCTGCACTGGATACAGCGCAAGCCTCTTGGCTTGCGTGTTCCAGGGCAGGGTGGGATTGCGCCCTTAAAGATATTTCCATAACATCAAAACCTCTAGGTAGGTATCATGAGATATTCAATTTAATAAACAAAAGAGCATGTGTTTTTAATAGGAAAAGTTACCTTGGACATCTTCCTTTCCATTCTCTGTATAGAGAAGGCAAAGAAGCAGGTACAAGATACATTTTTGGACCCAGCCTTTAAAAATGCCCCATATCAATTAATCAACTGCATATCAAATCTACCAAGTAGATGGCTTGAAGCTCACAGCACTGTGAAGATATGAAACAGAGATGATAAGACATCTTCCTCTTTCCAGCATCCCATAAATAGGGGATTTTAACCAATACAGGTATGATCCTGCAAAGTGCATGCTGCCATATTGCCTTCTTCACATCAGCCTGCAAAAATGCTGTACAACTCCAGCCATTACATGTGGTCTGCTTGTCGGGTACTTGTTTTGCAGCCATAGGTAGGCAGCCAAAACAGCTTTATCAGGGCCTTGGTAGGCTGCCATGTACTGCTGGTGTGTTACTTTGAGCTCACAAGTTGACTCACAAGTGGTGCAGTCCAGGGCCACCACTTAAACCAGCATATATCACAGTCTATATTCCAACTCAGAAGAATAGGAACGTGGCAAATCTGCTGGAATTTCATTCTTGCTTACATAATGCAATTATAGTAACATGAAGTATAATTAATGAGGAAACATCTTAGATGTAGAGGCACGGAAGGCAAGTGTGGCCACCCTTTATTATGCCTTCAAGGTTAAAATGATTGTAGCACTTATAATTTTATTATAATTACCCATAATGAGTCTCCACATGTGTGATACAGTCTACATACTTTTGACATTAGAAGTTTTTTTAATGCCTCATTAAGTATTTTACTGTATATTTATGTGGTTTTCCTCTGCCTCCCATATCCAGTTGCTATATATCCCATACAAAGGCAGGCAAACTTATTTTACTGGGGGTAAAAAAAAAAAACACATCCCCATTAAAGATCATAAAATGATTACAGTGAATTGACATTAAGATGTCACAGCTGTATAACCCATTCCTTTTATGTACTCCCATGCTGAATTGTTTTACGACCTATCATAAACCTATTAAACTGCTGGTAATAAAGGATTGTAATTAGTGATAAAACCTGGTTGCTTAGTGAGCCAAGACAGTCATCCTTACTTTGGATTTTATTGAAAGTAATCAAGACAAAACCTTCAGCAATGTCAAAAAAAAACAGTCCAAGAATAAGACTCTTACTTTTTGTAAGATCTGGTAATATTTAACCGCTAGGCCCCACTGACTTGTAACGGTGACAAAACCATACCTTGAAACTCAGAACTGCCCTCAAGCACATATAAAGAAGGATGAGGAGTCAAATGTTAGGAGCAAAAGAGGCACATAAATTAGGAGAATGGAGCCCTCCCTTCTCCCACCACTAGTCTGTCCACAGCCCCTCTGGCACATTTCTCCCAACTGAGATCACTTCTGGTATCAAGTTTAAGTGGCATAGAGGAGACATGTGGTATGTGGCATGTGAGGAAGTAAATCAAAGACAGGAAGGGTTCAGTATTGTCTTGCTTGCTCTTAACATTGCTGCCCCCTTTTAAATGATTGGAAGACCTGAATTTAAACACCTGATTCCACTACCGTCATGTTTTGAGTTCAGGTCGGCCCTAATTTTTCATGGGTTTGGAACTCACAGATTGAATGCAATGCACGTCCCTGATCCACATCTGAGAGCCAGTCTGTACCCTCTGGATGCTATCAGAGGTGTCTCCTAGTTGTGACTGAAGATGTTCTGAGGCACGAGAAGACCACACACCGGTTCCTCACATCTCAGAAGGCCTGTCTGAAGCCTCTAAGGGCGCAATCCTAACCCACTTTCCAGCACCAACATAAGGCAATGCAACTCCAAGGTAAGGGAACAAACATTCCCTTTGCTTTTCCATCCCTCAACTGCAGGATGGAGCACATGCCCCACTGGCACAGCTATGCCAGTGCTGGATAGTTGGTAAGAATTGTGCTCTAAGACACACTTCCAGGTTTTCCATAAAACCAGAAGTGCATCTTAGAGGCTTCCAACAGAAGTGCATCTTAGAGGCCCAAGACAGGCCTTCTGAGATCTGGGGAGGCTCTGCGTGTCCAGAGGTTCTCTATAAATCTATTTGTGGATCCTATTATCTACAGATTTTTGACTATAGTATTGGGCCCTTGTGCAGGAAAAACATCATTTTGGTTATAGTAGAAATTGCCATCAATTAGCTAGATTCACTTTGTACTCCAGAAGACAAATGCAAAAAATATTTAGGGGGTTCACCCAAACCATTCTGCCAAAAGGCTAAGAGGTAATCCACTATGATGTCCTGCTACATATGTTACACTGAAATGAATGCAGTTGGACACAAGAGCAATTCACATTGATTTCCTTAAGACTTGCACAGAAGAAATTCCCAGGCTCGTGGAGTGAACTCTTTGACTCTAGCAGCTTGTCATGCTGGCTTGAGTATGAAATTGAGAGCACCCTGTTCATTTGCTTCTTGGCCTGTTGAGGCAACCAAGGTTTGGGCACAGTCAAAATCCTTCAAAGTTGCACTGAGAAAAGCTAGTTAAGAAAAATAGCAGGCAAGACAGTGAACAAAATGGGTGACCTTTTCAGCTATCAAATCAAATTAACTCCGAGTCACACTGGGCTGAATACAAACATAGCTTTGAGAGGCACAAAAAGCCACTGCAGAAATCTGCACTGTATCATCTGATCCTTCTTAAAATTTTGCATGTTGGCCTTCTAGAATACATTAGTTTTTTGCCTACAATGGCAACAACTAATATATTCTAGAACAAATGTATTCAATGGTCGATTCTTGAAGTATTCTTGTGAAAGCTTCTCCAGCTTCCTTAATGTACATTATCTGTATCTTCATCTCAACTGTCCACATGAAATTTTTTTTCCCCTTGCAGAGGATACAAAAACCAATCTCCACCATTTTTTTTTTTTTTTTTTTTTGGCCTCCCACAAAATCCATATGTCAGGGTGAAAAAAAACCCACAGTAGTATAGTATTAGCTATGCAAGTTTAGGATGTATTTTTATGTAGTAGGCTGCTCTCCGTTAAATCTGGCTGTCAGGGGGTGAAGGAGGTTGAATTAAACTATATCCATGGCCTTCACTGCAACATATTTCACCCTGTGAAATGAGAGAGACAGAGCCTTAAGTACCAGACAATTAACCCACCACTAATTCCTTTTCTATCAGACAACATAAAGGCAACTTCAAAGAGACAAGCTCAGGTACCTTCTCTCTCATTCCTCACAACACTGACTTATTTGTTCTAAGTGAACTTTTAAACCTATTGTGCTGGACTCTCTACAGAAATGCAATCGGGAAACTATAGTAACCAATAATCTGTTTCACTTCAATGGAAACTATGTATCTGGGTGGATAAGACAGCCTGGGATAAACCTTCAGTAGGGTTTGGAAGGGGGTGCTAGGGGAGTTCAGTCCGCTTCCCAAACGCTTGGTCTGCCTGAAGGACAGAGCCTCCATGGAAGCAACCAGGCAGCTTTTCCACCTTGTGAAACTCTTGAAAACAAGCCAGCAAAACAAGCTATGTGGCCCATTATTTAATTACTTCAGTGCCTTTCTCAATCTCTAGCCTGTGAATCCAGCGATGAACAGATGGGAGTGCGGTGCACATATGCTAACAGTGACAAATCTGAAATCCACATCAAGGTTTGGATTCTGCAGATTTCCACGGGATTTTTTCAAGCTGATCCATACAATTATTGGAGAGATAGAAGTAAGTCCATCCCACTATAATGTGGCAAACTATGTCTTGTGCAAAAGCTCTGTGCCCCACCGCACTTCATCAGTCCCCTAACAGGGTGGCAAGTCTGCATTGTACAGGCTGGAGACTGACATTCTAGCAGTGGGAGAGGAGGAATAAGCCTTTGGAACACCAGCGTTTGCTATGCACCAGGATGTATTTATTCCTCTCAGTCCATTGCAAAGGATCCCAGACTGTATGCAGGTTCTGACTCCTCCCCTTTTCCTGCTTGTTAGCCGTGCTGCCATCCATCTCATGCTAACCAGAGATCATCCCATGGAAGAGTGTCACTTACTGGTCCCCTTCTGTTTGCCCTTGAGTTCTGGCCTCTGCCCCCCTTTCCAGGCTGGTCTGGATGCTCCCCAGGAGCTCCCCCCTGCTCCCAATCTTAGGACTCAGGCAGCCTTGGGGCCTTCCCTACTCATGTCCTTCCACCTTCAGCCCCAGGGGATCTGTCTGACCATCCTGCCCTCTCCCAATCCAACTCCCCTCATCATTTGCTTCTTTGCTTGCCCTCAATGGACTCAATCTGTACTTCTTCACCAACCCTTTCTGCCACTCTTCTATCCTCCTTATTGTTATGGTGCAGCTTCAGTTCCTGTCACTTTTCTTCCAGTCCCCTCTCCTTTCCTCTCCTCTCCTCTCCATCTCTCTTGGTCTCACCTGGTCTTTCTGCTTCTTCTCGCTTCCCCATCACCTGTGGTCTCTCCTTCTCCCTTTCTCTCCATGGCCTTCTTCCTTTCGTCATCTCCTCTCAGCCTGTCCAGTCCTCCCCTTCCCACTCTGCTGGCTGCCCCTACTCCCTTGGATTATCCACACCTGTCCGGCAGGCAGCTCCCTGATCCACTGTGACTCCAGGAGATGATGTCATGACTGGGGGTACATCCTGCAAACTGTGGCCAAACTGCTCATCACGTGGCACCAGCTGCTATGGGTGACCTCACAGCCTCATTTGAAAATTGTTAGAAAACAAGCAGTTTTCAAGGCAGAGCTGGTTGATAAATGCATATTCATCACTTGACTGCTTCAGCATATAGTGATGGCATGCAAATGTGAATGGCCCATCACAGATATAACACCATAGACCAGAGTTTTTCAACAACTGTGCCACTGCACATCAGTCTGCCATGAATGCTCTGCAGATGGGCGATGGGAATTTGGAGGAGGGTCGTTTATTAGTAGGGCCACTGGGCAGTGACGGTCCTGACATTAATGGAAAGGGGCAAATACCCCAGATGCAGATCCTCATGTGCCTCTAGGACCACACAGAAGCCTCTCTGAAGCTCCCAATGTAGTCAGAAACTGTACTTCCTGTTTGCCAGAAGCACAGTTTAAGAGCCTGGGGAAGCTTCAGAGTTGAAGCAAGGCTTCGTGTGCTCCAGGTAAGTGGGGGGTGGGTAGGTGGGTGGGTTGGATTTGCATGGGGAGATGGCTGCATCCTGCAAGGGGGCACCATCACGGATCTTTGCCCTAGGGTGTGGGGCTAGGGAGGTTCGCCACTGCCACTGGGAGATGTGAGCCCCCTACCAGCAGTGTGTCATGCCTTATCAAATGTAGAAAACTGATGGTGTGCCTTGATAATTTTAGCACCTTGTCAGTAGTGAGATGAAAAAAAAGTTGCTGCCATAGACAATCACTCCTGACCTATCAAGGGACCCATCAGTAGTGGGTGAGATGAGGTGAGTTCTGTCTGTGAAGTTAGATTAGTGATCTAGTGCACCTTCTGCAAACTGAGCTTTTTCAAGAGTGCCAGTTCCCACACACAGCTAGCTGCAAGTCTTCAAGGTCTGATTCACAGAAACAATATCCTGCACATCACTTGATTTTTCTTCAATTGATTACTGTATACTTAAATGGCAGTTAGTTAGTTCATTTGTTTGTGGCATTTTAAACCCCATCTTTCTCCCCAAGGGACCCAAGACAACTTACAAAAAACAAGTGTAAATACAAAAGATTATAAAATCACATTAAAATATGAAATTTCAGTCTGTGAAGTTAGATCAGTGACACACCTGACCTTGCCATTAAGTCATGGATATGCCATCCCCAAGTATGCAGCAATCCAGTGTACAAAAACAAAGTGAGGCTAAATGCACATGTAAAGCATCCCATGGTAACTTACAGATTCATCACAATGGGGCACCTTCTGAAGATCACATTCTCATGTGGAATAGGATATGTCACCTTTTGGTGACTTTTTCTCTTTTAAAAACTGACAACATGGGGATCATTCCTTACTGTCCTATATACACCTTTCTGATTGGGGCTTATATTTGTATAGGAATAGTTGATATATTGGTTCCAGGGGAAGGATAGGACATGGGAGATTGAATATACAAGAAAGAGGAGAAGAAACTCATATTAAAAAGTAACGTAATGTTCATTTCTCATTTATTCCTTTACCGGTTTGAATTCTCCCATTTTATTGGTGCTGAGATGGAAAAAAAAAAAAATGTATGTACTAAGCCTTCCCAAAGCAATTATAAATTGGCATTAACAAAAATAAGTCTGATTTCCACTTCAGTATCAATATTGCCACCCCGTTTTAAGTGACACAAAGATCTGTACAAAATCAAGAGCGGGAGAAGATGATCACTTTTTCAACGAGATCAAAAGGTCTGTTTATTTTATTTTATTTTTTATCTTAAATGTATCCAGAGTTTTATGGGTAAATACTAAAGCACTAGCAGTTGGTCATGCTATAAGCTACTAGAAGAAAGTTAAGCTTTCGACGTTGGCTAGCTGAGATATCGGCTCTAAGCTGACAAGTAATTAAACCGGCATATCTGTAACAACTGTCATCTCTTATTTCTGTGCAACTTGGATGTAAACCAAAGGCAGGAAAGTCAAATGGGGAGGGGGGACAGGGGGGAAGAGAAGAAGAAAGAGAGAAAGAAAGACTTTATATTACTGAGCAACTGCTGAGTATCTCCTGCTGAACAGTTTAGCAGACCTGGGCATTTAGAGGATTGTAAGGGAGATCAAAAGGGTCAAAGATCCCTTTACCAATTAACAGCAGGCAGAAGAACATCAAATAAGGTGTAAATTTGAGCTCTGCAGTTTTGAGTAAGCCAAGCATGAAATGCATTCTAATACTCTTGAGTAGGAGCAGCTTTGAGCCATGAGTGATGTCACCACTGCACTAAAGGAAGTTTAATCGCACTTAGAGTGGCATGTAGCAATCCTGGACGGCTAGGTGCGCACACCGCCTGCTCTTGTCTCCTTTGATAACACAGGGAGAATTGCTGCCCTCCCCCCACCATCCCAGGTACCAAAAGCACTCAGGAGATAGATGTATACATTTGGAGTCTCCTGCTTTTATTCCTGAACAATCTTAAAAGAAGTGAGCTGCAGTAGGTTTCTCATTCTCTCTGGTTAATTGTTTCAAATAAAGGGCAGAAATAATTAATAAGTTCCAAATGTAAACAAACCAGCCTTTGGAGGGCTTGAAGCACTGTTTAATCCAGCTTTATGCAAATCATCAAAGACAAGGAATGGGGGGGCTGTAATAGCTTTCTTATGAATGGAGAGCTTCTTTTACAAATATATTTCAAAAAGGGTGTACAGTCCAAAATAAAGAGGCAATTACTGTACTCACTCATTTATCTGAATGGCCTAGGGGGCATCCCAACTCTAGATAAACACGGCAAGCTATTTATATGTGGCTACAGGGGCTACGGAGGGGAGCGGGTATACATGGTAAATTCAGATAAAGAAGGGTTTTGCATAATTGTTGCACGGATGAATCTGTTGTATGGGTAGAAACCTCCCCCTCAAAGGCAATGGGGGGAAAAAAAAAACACTTCTTACAGGAGGGAAGAGTCGGGCATCCCAATCCTGAGCTGCCCGGAGCCGAGGGACCCGGTGGCTCCACAAAGGGCTCCTGCTGGATCCCAAGCCTCCCACGCTACCATAGGATTGGGCTCTCAGTTTCTTATTGGTCTATTCTGATATGACAGTACATGCAATACTGGGGTCTGGCTCACAGAAAACATGGAATGATATGCATGTACACACATTTGTATATCTGGATACAGTCACCCCTTGTTTTACACTAGGATTATGTTCTGAGGTCAGCAAATAAATCCAAAATTATGTAAATACAAAATAACTTTGAAAATCACTTTCATCAAATTAAAAAAAAAAGCATGCTGTTTCTTTAAAAATTACAAGAGACAGGCAGAAACTAAGATCAACTGATGGAACAGCAGCTTCATGCTCACTCTCAAGCATGTATAGTAGCCCCCTTATATCCACAGGCCCCCATATCCACGGTTTCACTTATCTGTGGTTCATAAATCCCCCATAATGCAAATGACTTATCTGTCTTTGTTTGGAACCTTCCTGTGCTGCTTTGTCTCCTGTGCTGTTCAAGTCCTGTTGGCATCATATTGATTGCAACCCTTCTTGCTACACCCCTGGTATCTCCCATGGATATGACATGTAGGGTCCCTGCCCTGGAGGGGCCTGAAGCAGGCTTGTTCCACCCCCAGAGAGGCCTAAGATTGGCTGGAGGGGAAGGGGTTCCAGCCCCCTTGTCCTCCTCCCTAGCAGAGCTGCCAAACCTAGCTTAGGAGCAGGAGCCGTTCACCTCACAGCTCCCTGCTTCACACTGACCGCCTCTCATCCCTGGCCTCCCTGTTTTATGGAGCAAGCCTGCCCCCTTTGGCCCCTCCCCTTCCTCCAGGTGGGGCAGAAAAGGCCTTTCCTGTGGCTGGCTTGTTTCCTTCTGTGTTCCTTGTTTGCCCTGCCAGCCCCCTCTGGCTGGTTGGAGTGAACCAACCTGCTTTGCCCCCCTCAAGGGCAGGGAAGCTTCCCCACCCTGGGCATCGGGTGCCTGCTCCAGGGTAAGTCAGGGGTCAGGGCATCTGGGAGGGGCTCCGACATGACAAAACCTCTACCTTTTGTGATCCTGTATAGTGTAGATGAAGCCTATATGACCATCAGGGGCCAAATTCATATAGTGGGCCAGATAGCATTCATGATGCTTGCTGAGGGTCAGAAGTGATGTCATTAAACATATCTCACTGTGGAACTCATTCGCTGTACATGACAGAGAAGAAAATATGCAACTCTTGATCATATTTTTAAGAGCCCAATTATCAAGCAGACCACCCTTTCTGTGGTGGCACCTCAGCACAGCTCCACAGCTGAGAGCAGGTGGGCTGGAAGAGCCCAGCTGTCATGTGGACCAGATAAAGAGCTACCACAAGCCACATCCAGGCAGTGGACCATATGTTTGACACACTGGGCTAGATGGAGACTTGAGTTGAATTCCAGTCAGAGGTGTTGCTGGGGGGGGGGGTGCACTAAGTTTTGCAGAGAGACTCCCTGCAGCATGCAAGTGGCTCCTCCCCCTCCCCTCCCCCTCAGGAGCCATTCACCTCTGTTTTCCCCCACCCCTGCCCACATGGCTCCAAAGGGGAGGGGAGGAGCTGCTTGCATGCTGCAGGAGGCGAATGGCTCCTGGCTCCTGGCGAATGGTTTTTGAGTGCTTGGAACGGAACCCACCCAAATAATGAGGCTCAACCTGTAGTTTGAAAAAAATTTCAGGTGAACATTTTGTGGTTAGGGATTTGTAAGAGGTACTTTTAAGTCTTTCCAAATATTATTATCTGTATGTGCCTTATGGGATAAGGAAGTGAATACAGTACTTCAGTAAACAAATACCTTCATTCTATTTATATCATGACCTTCCTCTGAAGAGCTCAAGACAGCATCATTGGGTCTTCCCAATTTTATCTTCTCAATAGTCCCGAGGTAGGCTAGACTGTGTGTGGGGGGGGGGGGGTGATTAGCTGAAGGTCATCCTGTGAATTTCACAACAAAACATGACTTTCACATGATCGACTTCACCACATGCGGCCTATCTACCTTATACAGAAACATCTTTGCGTGCGTATTCTCATACATGGAGCTGTATCGTCTGAGTGACCATACAGATAAGCCACCATCATGAATGCGATTCCACAGTAAATCACAGAAGAGAGAATAGGACAACAAAGGAGGGCAAGAAAATGGAATGCGGAAATCAATAAGGCATATTCTATTGTGCTTATGCATATTACCTACATCTAGTATTTTGAATGGCTCCTGATTTATATTTAAATGTTGCTGGGGAAAAGAAAGACTAGCATGTATACTTCAGATTGGGTGGATGATTGATTGTAGTCCACAATCCTCAAAGTAGAGCTGTCTCCTTTTATTTTAGGGCTCCAGAGTAGAGGTGGGTCATGGGGTGCAACTTGATTGACACATCTTGCACACTTCCATTGGCTCTTTCCCTCTGTGCATGTGCTGGATGTATGTGGATTTCAGGTAAAAATAATATCTCCAGGACAGCACACATTCACAGTAAAGTTCCATTCTAGAGTACATGACTGACATCTCCCATGCTGGAAAACATGTATTTTCAAACCAGGAGGAAAGAGAAAAGGAGTAATTAAAATTTTAACCAGGCTATTGTCTTTGAAATCTCAGCTTTAATTTGAATTCATCAACATGCTGCTGGTTACTAGGAGCCTACACAAATATCTAGCCCATAAGTCCCATGTTTCCGATCACTCAAATGTGCAACATTAGTTGTGCTGATTTGGGGGAAAGAATTATATGGTTCTGTAACCGACAAGTTACAAGGATGTATGTGTTTTCCCTGAAATATTAGGAAAATAGCTCCATCCAAGAGACATTATAACCACAACAAAGACGAGCTAGTGACCAGTGTAGCTACATTGTCTTTTGAACAACAAGTCAATGCAGACAGAAGTAAATGACAGTTAATTACAAATTACATTCTGGTTGGGGCTGTGAAGGCCTCGTGGCTTGAATAATAAGTAGGCCCTGGGGCACTCACCTGCCTGCGAAGGAGCATACGGAGGCACAGGCCGGGGTGCTATACAAGTTTCAAACAAGCTGCTAAACACAAAAGCTTATTGGATTACAGAGCTTTAGGAGAACGCATTCAGATCTCTGGCAGCAACTGGGTTGAAGGGATTTCTAAAGGATGAATTGCTATTCACTGTAATTTTTTGAATGCTGTTCTTTGGGTGCAGGGAAGGAAATAAATTCACTTCTTTTTCTAATATCAGGAGGGGGGGAAAGCCCTATTCTATTATTACAAATGCCCTTTAGGATACATGGCTGGAGAAAGGGGGATCTGTTATGAATTGGAAATTTAATCTCTTTGCAAATTAGAGAGATTATGTATACTGTTGACATTATTTTCTCTTTTCTAGAGTCCTATTGTCAAAGCAGGACTTTGTCTGTTCTAAGCATACCATTACGAAAGTTCCAGATTGGATGTTCAAAAAGTTTGGCATGCTTTAAAAAAAACAAAACCAAGTGACTTCTTTGATCACTGGAATATTTGCTTACCAATATTCTGTTCCGTGTTTTGAGGTTTAATTCCTAACGTGCTATAACTGAAAAAAAAAAAAAAAAATTTAGATAATGTCTCCAATAATTAATGTCAGAATTAGAGCATTGAAAAGACCTTGGCTTTTTGAATCCAGTAAAGCAATTTCTATTCATTTAGTTGAGCTAAGTGCTTATTGTTAAAGACAAAAGGCCCAACAGTTTGACATTGAGCTCATTATGTATGTTTCAAACATTCTGCAATTCAAGGCCACACCACATGCTATAAAGCAGAGCCTGATGGATTAAAATTCAGACCACACAATTTCCCTGAATAGCTTCCCTTTTAAACCTGATTAAAACTTCAAAACAAAAGCGCATGAGAAGGGTCTGTATGTATCTGTATCATGCACACATATCATTGGAGAATATTTTCTTGAGCTCATTATGGGAGAAATAATCCTAAAATTCTTACACCCTCTGCCAGAACTCACTGCATGGAGGTAAGCCCCAGTGCTTTCCTTGGGACTTGTTTCCATGAAAGGCATTTTGGGAATGGAGTGTTTTCAGTTTCAATCCGACATCCAGCAACATGCACTTAAGTGTCATTGATTTCAATCAGATTTTCGTGCATGCAGCTGGACATAGGACTGCTGCCATTATGATTAATAAATAGGACTGCAAGCGTTAATCTGTGGATTAAGCTACTAAAGCTTCAGGCCTGGTATACAAATAGCAGGTCACATGGTAAAATTGTTCTTGGACTCTTGCACTTCAGATAGCAGGTGGAGCATTGACTGAATGCTCTTCCAGCCCCCCATTAAATCCTTACACTGAAAACTAGAATGTCAGGGAGAAGGCTCAGATAGCACTTTTCTCCCATGCACCCAGTGAATACAGCAAACTTTTAAAAATACGGGATCCCCTAATTGCAGTCTAAAGTGGTATAGGCTAGAAACAGTTTTAGGCTGCAGTCCTAATCACACTTTCCTGAGAGTAAGCTCTATTGAACAAATTAAGACTTACTTCTGAGCAGACCTGGTTAGGATTGTGCCCTTACTGCATGATTATTGTTTGTGCAGGCCAGGCCTTTGCTGATTAACAATGTCTAACAATTTTAATTAGACAAATGTTTAGCTGAGGGTCCTTAAATTCAAGTCACATGTCTGTTATAAGGTGTTGTTGGCCTTCTGGTGAGTTACTGTAACTGGAAATTAAAATATGAAAAGTTACTTTTTCTTCTAACCATAAACAATACTTTAAAAAACAAACTGTAAGTTATCTTATACTAAGTGTCTGTGGAAAGCATCACTACTGAGGTTTGGGCAGTATACAAATTTATGTCAATAACAGCGCAATCCTATCTTGTGCTGGAACAGGCAGGCCAGGAAACTTGTGCTGTATCCAGTGCAAGATAGGGCGCCAAAGTGGCTCAGCCAGAGGTAAGGGGAAACCTTACCCCTCGGTAAGCCATTGCAGCCCCTATGGGTCTCCTCGAACTTGCGCCATCTCAGGAGGTGGTACAAGTCCAAGGAGAGCAGAGCATCTTGCAGCCATTCCATACTGCTCAGGAACGGAGGCTGGGATCCGGCATAACAGCTGGATCCCAGTCCCACCTCCTGCTCCCCACCTGCCCGCCCTGGGGCTGCCCTCTGCCTGCCCTCCCCCACCCCGGAACGCCTCCCTCCCACCTCCTTCCCGCCTCCTCCCTGCTCCCCCCAGATCCCTGTGTCGGCTAAGCTTGGGCTCTACTGCATCCTGTGGGGAAATTTAGGCTGCTGGTGGTCTCCTTGGGGTAGCCCTCAGCAGGTGCAATGGATCATCTTGGACCTGCACCAGTAATATTGCTGGCAAGTCCAAAATTATCTGTGTTAGTGTATCAGGCCCAGAAAGTGGAATAGAATATGATGAGCCCAGTGCTACTGATCCTGCCCCTTCCTGAGCCTAATCCACTCACCTCTGCCCAGTCACTGCCCCCTGCCTTGTTACAACTCCTCCCCATCCCTGCAACAGACTTACCTGTTCCAGCAGGTGTCCTTTTAAATGCCAGCACATGTGGGAAGGGTCTGGCCTTCCCACTGGCACGTGGGTTAAAACTGCTGCCACAAAGCACTTTATAGCACTTTTGTGACAGAGGGCACCAGTGGAACACACGTTCTGCCACTACAGGGGGAGCAACAGGATTGGACCATGAATTCATTTATTCAAACCATGTTATTTAATGCCTTGTTGAAAAACCTTGAAATGATTTAATGGCAATTATGACTTAATTGTAAATTTCTCTTTTAATATTATGAATGAAAACACAAACAATTAATTGGTTTTAAAGGAAGATGAAGTATTACATTTCATGTTGAAGATGAATAGGGCGTTTTGAAAGAAAAAAGATAATGCAATTCATTTGGGGGGGAAAAAAGATAAAATTGATATTTTATTACAGAAAACTCGCTTGAAAAAGAGCATCAAAAGGTCTTTGAAAATGCCAAGCTGGGTCAAGTTTACACACCTTCTGCATCAATAAAGTGTAAAGGAACTGTGATAGTTATTAATGATAGATTAGATTTTATGATGAATATGATAGATAGAGATACAGAGGGCAACTATGTGTTTCTGCATGGTAAATTCAGGCATTTCTAACTAGCAATCATTCAAAAAGTGTTATGTATGCGTGTTCTTAAATGCAAAAATGTATGTCATACATATAGAAATATATGTGAATTATTATAATGTGTGAAGGTGATAGAAGTATGGGCACAATCCTAACCAACTTTCCAGCACTGACATAGCTGTGCTAATGTGGCATTCTGCATCTTGCAGTCGGGAGGCAAGGTAAGGGAGCCTCCTCAAGGTAAGGGCATGTTTGTTACCTTACCTTGGGGCTGCATTGCTGCTAAGTCAGTGCTGGGAAATTGGTTAGGATTGCGCCCTATGTCAGAAAAATACGCATTTCTGCATTTAGTCTGTCTTGTCCCAGGCGCTGAAGGCAGAGTATTGCAGCTACAGAAAAGAGGATGGCTCTTTCAGACCCCAATTTTTCTGTCATGGTCACCATGCTTAGTACAGTAATAAGAACCTTCTTCTTTGTTGCACATTATGGCCTAAACAATTTCCATGAGCATACTTCATGCATTCCAGTTCAGCTTTCCACCACTCAGCCAGTCAATACCTCTGAGGAAAATCAAACTGAAACTTGCACTCCAGGTGTTGGACACAATAAAAAAAATAGTAACTTGTGGGGGTAAGAGTATCTAACCTGACTTCCCTGTGGCTTATTCCCAATTCCAGTCTCAGTTGTGAGAGAGAAGGGAGTTAAATGGCCCTGAGTACGCCCTAGAAGTGATGGTGAGCCTTTTGGACACGGTGTGTCAAAAAATTGGAAAAATACTAACTTGACACCATTGGCTTATCATAGCCGAAGGTGGCAATTCTATGCACACGTACCTGCGAGTACGTCCCATTACTCAGGGAGTAGTGGACCTTATATACACTATACCAGGAGTGTTGGACTTGTTTTATATAGTGGGCCGAAATGCATTTGTGGCACCTGCTGAGGGCCAGAAGTGATGTAATTAAACTAGATGTGATGTCATTAAGCAGATGATGACCAGAAATAAGCCCTATGTTATCATGTAGGAACTCATTAGTTGCAAAGGACAGAAGAGAAAATGCACAAATCTTGATCATATTTTCAAGATATGGGAGAGCCCAACTACCATCCGGGTCACACTTTCAGCAGCACTGCTACTGCTAATGTGTCACTTCACAACTCAGCAGTTAAGAGGTGCTCTGTGAAGTGACATCTTGGCAGAAATAACACTGCTATCAGGGCAGCCCACATGATAACTGGTCTTTTCCAGCACATTGGCAGTGTCTACTTCTCTCACTCCTTTTGGTTGACCCCTTCCCCATAGCATTCCTTGCCTTCTCAAGCCTCCTCTTTCTCTCCCAGAGCCTTAGCAGAGCCTCCCAGAGCCTTGGCAAAAGGAGTGCTGCTGAAAGGCCAGTACTGGGACAGCCCAGTTATCATATGGACCAGATAAAGAACCTCTGCAGGCTGTATCCACTCATGAGCCTTGTTTGACACCCCTGCACCATATACGCATAACCTGGGAGTGAGTAAGTAAGTAAATATGTAAGTAAGTAAGGCTGCAATCCTAACCACACTTTCCTGAGAGTAAGCCCCACTGAACAAAATAGGACTTACTTCTGAGTAGACCTGGTTAGGATTGTGCCCGAAGTCAATTCCATTACTCAGTGGGATTTACTTCTGAGAAGACATGCATAAAATTGCATTGTAAGTTTGTTTTAATTAATAACACATACAATATATTGACATAATGTTTGTTTCCTTCAGTGAGCTTACGGGAGTCACACATGGGGTTATTTCATTTTAACTTCACAACAACCATGTGACATGTTAGGCCAAGAGAAGGTGATTGAATGGCATTAGCTTTTTGAAATGCATGAACAGAAAAGTCAAACTTCAGCAACTGTCCTAGAGTCCTAGAAGTAATAGCAATACCAGCAGAGTAATGGAAACCACAATGATGGTGTAACTGGGAGTAGGATCTTTTGTCCTAATCTGATTGCAGAGAAATTTGCAAAAGCAAGAAGATGGGGGGAAAAATAGCTTCTCTTTACCAAGAGGGAAGAAAGAAACCATCTTATCAGCAGTAAAGTAATTCTGAACGTACTGACAATGACACGGGTAATCCATCATGTCATCAGTCCTGTGACAGATGTACCCTGCACCTCGTCTCTGTATGTGTGCAGAGAGGGCTGTGTCGGAAGCCAGGAGGCAAGAAACACTTAACCCCTGCGAGCTTCATGTTCCTGCTGTGCTTCAGACAACCTCTGTCATGTATGAAAAGCCTAAAGAATGACAGTAAATCTATACAGACCTGCACAATCTACCATCATGACAACCACACACCATGTAGCCTTATAACACTATTAAACTGTATCATGACAGTCATGTAAGACAAGACCTTTATTATGTGCCTTGTTGAGCTACTTAAGGCAGCGTCAGAAATACTGCATGGGTAGCTTTTAAGTCAAGGAAATTAACAGAAAGATGCAGCTTAAATTCTCTCTCCAGAGCTGATTATTTCGCTCCATTGCTGATTATTCCATTGAGTGCACTTCAATGCGCAAATAGTTCTATAAAGACCGTCTTGGCCCACCAGCCTAAACACAACTATTAGCCATGTCAGGCGCTTGACAACCCCGCTGCCATGACAATCTGGGGCAGGCAGCAAAACAAACAAACAAAAATAAGTGTATTGAACTTTTTTGGAGCCTCTATATGAAGCTGGTGGGCTGATGGGTCACAAATTGTGTAGGTCTGGACTGTGTGT